>NC_046160.1:75403454-75703454 GCF_011064425.1 Rattus rattus
CTACCTTTTCATTTCTGATTCTTAAAATTTGGATACTGTCTCTTTGCCTTTTAGTTAGATTAAGGATTTTTCTATCTTGTTGATTTTCTCAAAGAAAGAATTCTCCTTTTTTTTAATTCTTTAATCTTTTTTTAACACTCCAGTGTTTATTCCCTTCTTGGTCCACCCTCTGACTGTTCCTCATCCCATATCTCCTTCCCTATCTTCTACAGAATGCCCCCAACTCCCTAACTCCAGCAGACCTCCCCATTCCCTGAAGCCTCAAGTCTCTTGATGGTTAGGTAAATCTTTCCTCACTGAGGCCAGACCAGGCAGTCCTCTGCTGTGTATGTACTGGGGGCCTCATA
The DNA here is from genome assembly GCF_011064425.1 of Rattus rattus. Taxonomy (NCBI): domain Eukaryota; kingdom Metazoa; phylum Chordata; class Mammalia; order Rodentia; family Muridae; genus Rattus; species Rattus rattus. The sequence continues at coordinate 75,403,802 of NC_046160.1, forward strand.
TCAACTGGTGTATGTTGCCTGGTTGGTGGTTCAGTATCTGAGAGATCTTGGGGCTCCTGGTCACTTGAGATGGGTGCTCTTCCCATGGGACTGCCTTGGTCCTTGGCTTCTTCTAGCTATTCCCTAATTCAACCCCAGGGGTCCCCAGCTTCTGTACATTGATTGGGTGTAAGTATCTGCATCTGACTCTTTTAGCTCCTTGTTTGGCATCTTGGAGGGCAGTCAAGCTAGGATACTGTCTGTAAGCACACTATATCATCAGTACTGAAGCCAGGCCTTGGAGTATCCACTCGAGTTGGATCCCAATTTGGGTCTGTCACTGGATCCCCTTTCTCTCTGGCTCTTATCCATTTTTGTCCCTTCATTTCTTTTAGACAGGAATAATTCTGGTCAGAGTTTTTTGACTGTGGGATGATAACCCCATCCCTCCACATAATGCCATGCATTTCTACTGGAAGTGGATTCTACAAGATCCCTCTCCTCACTGTTGGGCAGTTCATATAATGTCCCTTTCTTTGAGTCATGAAAGTCTGTCACTTCCCAAGTCTCTGGTACATTCTAGAAGGTTACTTCACCTCTTACCTCCAAAGGCTGCCTGTATCCATTCTTTCTACTGGCCCCCAGTGCTTCAGTCCTGTTTCTCTGTCCCAAATATGAGTTCTTCACTTTGTTAATCCTTTGTATTGTTTTGTTTCTAATTGGTTGATTTCAGTCCTATGCTTGACTATTTCCTGCCATTTAAGCCTCTTGGGCATGTTTGCTTATTTTTGTTCTAGAGATTTCAGGTGTGCTCTTAAATTATTAGCAAAGGATCTCTCCAATTTCTTTAATAAGACATTTTGTGCTATGAAGTTTCTTAAGTCTGCTTTCATTGTGTCCAATAAGTTTGGGTATGTTTTGCTTTTGTTATCGTAGAATTGTAGAGAGTCTTTAATTACTTTATTTTTCAGTGACCATATTATCATTGAGTAGAGAGTTGTTTAGTTTCTCTCTGTATATGGGCTTTCTGTTTTTCTGTTGTTCTTGAAGTCCACTCCTATTCTGTGGTGACCTGATGATAGAATTCAAGAAATTATTTTAATCTTCCTGTTTCTGTTGAGGCTTGTTTTGTGTCCAGTCACATGGTCAATAATGGAGAAGGTTCAATGAGGTGATGAGAAGTAGGTATATACTTTTGTTTTGGGTTTAAATGTCCTCTAGTTATCTGTTAAATCCATTTGCCTCAAAACTTCTGTCAGTTTTATTTTGTGTCTATTCAATTTCTTTTTAGATGATCAGTCCCTTCATAAGAGAGCCATGTTGAAGTCGACCCCTGTTATTTTGTGGTGTTCAATGGGTATTTTGAGCTTCTGAAAGTGTCTTTTAATTTGAGGCATAGTTATTCAGAATTGATGAATTGGTGGACTGTTCCTTTGATGAATATGAAGTGTCCTTCCTCATCTCTTTTAATTACTTTTGACTGAAAGTCTATGTTATTGGTAGTTAGAATGGCAACTCCAGATAGTTTCCTTGAACCATTATCTAGGCAAAGGTTTTCCAGGCCTTTACTCTGAGGTAGCATCTGACTGTGTTGCTGAGGTTCATTGATTTATCAACAGAATAATGGATACTGTCTACCTATCCATGCATCTTTTTATTGTGTAACTAAGTCCATTTGCCATCAACAGATATTAATGAATAATAATCATTAGTTCCTGTAATTTTTTAAAGATGATCCTATGTGTGTATAATTTTCTTCTTTGGGTTGGTTATAAAATACCAATTTAATTTTTGGCTTTAGTTTCCCTACTTCTTTTAGTTTTCCTTCTTATTTTATCATAAAATATCTTTATTTCTCTATTTATGCTGATTGAAAGTTTTGCTCAGTATAATTTTCTGGGCTGGCACCTGTGGTCCCTTAGGGTATGCACAAATTTGTCTAAGATCCTCTGGATTTAAGAGTCTCTGTTGATAAGTCAGTGGTAATTCTGATAGGTCTGTCTTTATATGTTACCTGGCCTGTTTCCTTTAAAGCTTTTAGTATTCTTTTTTATTTTGTACATTTAATGTTTTGATTATTAGGTAGTGGGAGGATTTTCTTTTTTTGCCCAATCTATATGATGGTCTGTACCTTTATAGATATTTCTTTTTTATATGTTAGGAAAGATTTCTTCTCTGATTTTGTTGAAGATATTTTCTGGCCCTTTGAACTGGAAATGTTCACCCTCTTCTATTTTCATTGTGTTCCAAATATCCTGAGTATTTTAGTTTCGGAACAGTTTATTTTTGGCATTTTCTTGGACTGATATATCAATATCTTTTCTGGTATCTTTTGTGCCTGAGATTTTCACATCCATCTCTTGTATTCTATAGTGATGCTTGCACCTGCAGTTCCTGTTTTCTTCCTAGGTTCTCTATCTTCAAGGTTGCCTCCATTTCTAATTTCTTTTTTTTTTTTATTTCTTTTATTAACTTGAGTATTTCTTATTTACATTTCCAATGTTAATCCCTTTCCCAAGTTACAGGCAAACATTCCCTAATCCTCCCCTCCCCTTCTTTATGGGTGTTCCTCCCAACCCTCCCCATTGCCGCCCTCCCCCCAACAATCACGTTCACTGGGGGTTCAGTCTTAGCAGGACCAAGGGCTTCCCCTTCCACTGGTGATCTTACTAGGATATTCATTGCTACCTATGAGGTCAGAGTCCAGGGTCAGTCCATGTATAGTCTTTAGGTAGCGGCTTAGTCCCTGGAAGCTCTAGTTGCTTGGCATTGTTGTTCATAAGGGGTCTCGAGCCCCTTCAAGCTCTTCCAGTTCTTTCTCTGATTCCTTCAATGGGGGTCCTATTCTCAGTTCAGTGGTTTGCTGCTGGCATTCGCCTCTGTATTTGCTATATTCTGGCTGTGTCTCTCAGGAGAGATCTACATCTGGCTCCTGTTGGCCTGCACTTCTTTGCTTCATCCATCTTGTCCAATTGGGTGGCTGTATATGTATGGGCCACATGTGGGGCAGGCTCTGAATGGGTGTTCCTTCTGTCTCTGTTTTAATCTTTGCCTCCTATTCCCTGCCAAGGGTATTCTTGTTCCCCCTTTTAAAGAAGGAGTGAAGCATTCACATTTTGATCATCCGTCTTAGTTTCATGTGTTCTAGGCATCTAGGGTAATTCAAGCATTTGGGCTAATAGCCACTTATCAATGAGTGCATACCATGTGTGTTTTTCTGTGATTGGGTTACCTCACTCAGGATGATATTTTCCAGTTCCAACCATTTGCCTATGAATTTCATAAAGGCATTGTTTTTGATAGCTGAGTAATATTCCATTGTGTAGATGTACCACATTTTCTGTATCCATTCCTCTGTTGAAGGGCATCTGGGTTCTTTCCAGCTTCTGGCTATTATAAATAAGTCTGCGATGAACATAGTGGAGCACGTGTCTTTTTTATATGTTGGGGCATCTTGTGGGTATATGCCCAAGAGAGGTATAGCTGGATCCTCAGGCAGTTCAATGTCCAATTTTCTGAGGAACCTCCAGACTGATTTCCAGAATGGTTGTGCCAGTCTGCAATCCCACCACCAATGAAGGAGTGTTCCTCTTTCTCCACATCCTCGCCAGCATTTGTTGTCACCTGAGTTTTTGATCTTAGCCATTCTCACTGGTGTGAGGTAGAATCTCAGGGTTGTTTTGATTTCCATTTCCCTTATGACTAAAGATGTTGAACATTTCTTTAGGTGTTTCTCAGCCATTCGGCATTCCTTAGCTGTGAATTCTTTGTTTAGTTCTGAACCCCATTTTTTAATAGGGTTATTTGTCTCCCTGTGGTCTAACTTCTTGAGTTCTTTGTATATTTTGGATATAATGCCTCTATCTGTTGTAGGATTGGTAAAGATCTTTTCCCAATCTGTTGGTTTCCGTTTTGTCCTAACCACAGTGTCCTTTGCCTTACAGAAGCTTTGCAGTTTTATGAGATACCATTTGTCGATTCTTGATCTTAGAACATAAGCCATTGGTGTTTTGTTCAGGAAATTTTTTCCAGTGCCCATGTGTTCGAGATGCTGCCCTAGTTTTTCTTCTATTAGTTTGAGTGTGTCTGGTTTGATGTGGAGGTCCTTGATCCACTTGGACTTAAGCTTTGTACAGGGTGATAAGCATGGATCGATTTGCATTCTTCTACATGTTGTCCTCCAGTTGAACCAGCATCATTTGCTGCCATATCTAATTTCTAATGTCTTATTTCTCATCATCTTTTCACTGTTAATTTCAATACCTTTACTTTATATAAAATTCTTATGAATGTTTATTTTTACTGTACATTTTTTAAACTAAGAAACACAACCGGTCTATGCCATTCATTATTTGGCCATTAAACAGGGCTCCTGTGCATATTAAGAAATAAAGAGCATATCAGAGGAGGTGAGATGAATGGCTAGCACTGGCAAATCAAAATTAGTATCCATCTAGCAGCTTGCAATTATAATACTGATAAGCAACCCTGAGATTCAGAAGGAAAATGGAGAATGTCTTCCAGGGAAGTAAGAGATGCAGGTCAACTTGTGTATGAAGGCTCTTGCTAGCCCAGTTCATGTGGTGCATTGGACAGTGGCAATAGCAGTTGGGAAGAAGGACTGTATATTATGTGAAGAAAGTAACAACGAGATGAACCTTGCCAGCATATCTAAATTATTTCTCCCTTAATTTTACTATTAGCTCATTCATTCATTTTCCCAAATTTAAACATAATCATCTCCCTAGAAAACATGTCTTAATATTATTAGGTAAGACATGAACTTTCAATAAATGAATTTGTGTGAGTAGCAAGTAAAACCCATATGAACACTTAAGATACTATTGGGCTACTGTTTGTTAGTTACCCATAATTTAATTTTCAGTCAAATATGATGTTTCTTCCTGGACTTTCTGTTTCGTGACTAATTTTGTCTGTATTGCATTGTTGCAGTTTTCCTTCATCCTCTCATAGAAAATAGAAGTGGGGTATTCAAGTAGTATAGTATAAATTCGCCTACTTTCTAGAAATGAAACTTTTAATTCTGTGATGTGTTGTTAATTCACTTTCCCTTAATGATGGAGATAATCAGCCCTTTGTGAGCATGGTGGTTCACTAGTGTGAGGTGCTCAAAGTGACCAGAAGGCACTTTTCATTTTCTACTTTAATAAAATCATTGCTGTGTCCCAAGGTGGAAATTGTCTTTTCTCTCAAGCTAAGGTTCTTGGAATAGCAGAGTCAGAGATTCAATAATGAGAAGCAGAATTTCCACTGGAGGATCATTAGATGCAGTAATGGAGAGGGCCCTTCACCTTTGCTCAAACGACTCTTGGATCTGTTAATGTTGTTTATGTGAGGAGCAGCTCTGTGCCTGCTCTACCATTTAGTACTTCCCCAGGACTATACTATTCCAGAAGACATTTCCTCAGACCCACAGTGTACTGCCATAACAATAATACTCTAATTAGGTCTTCAAAACGCCTTTCCATCTTCCACCACTACCCCTTACCGATTCAAGGAGCTGGCAAGTCATAGTAATACAAGTAAATTCCAAAGTGAATTTTTTTCCATCAACTCAATTATCTTAATTTGTTTTTGATCTTACTAGTAATTTCAATGAGCTTACAAATTAGCAGATTTCTTTTTGGCACTTTTACATCTACTTAGTGTTGATGAATTCCTCAGTGCCCTCCCCTCCATTTATCCCCAGGCCCCTGTTCCCTGACTGGACTAAAGCCCTCCACTCTCAGTATTTTTCTTTCTCCTTTCATATCCCACGTGTTACATAATCACTCCACACCCCTTTTGGAAGCTTCGTCCCTTGTATCTCAACAGCTCCTTTATAGTTTCGTGGTTTTATGTAAAATTTTAGGTTTTATTCTAAGTAAGCACCATAAACAGAGATGGTCAGTTAATCTCTAGAAGAAATGGATACTACTATTATATGAATATGGTGCTGCTTCTGTTTCATTGGCAGATCAACACAATCAACCCAGGTAACCAGCTCTTCTCATTCACAGAAGCATGCTGTATCGAGGTTTATCTGTTAAACTCTTCCTGCTGTATCTTTAGAGTTATTCTATGGCTACTTTTTAATTCCATACCATAAAGTGAATGGTACTTTAGATTGGTAGTTGTTATTTTCATCCTTCAATTATGATCTATATGTGAGTTTTATTGGTCAATTTCCCTTTTTATGATTCTTTAAATTATGAGACATTTTATCAATATGTTTTGAGTATAGTTTTCCTCTCCCAAATCCTTCCAGATCCTCCTACACTTCTTCCAAACCCATACGTTTCCTTGTTTTCTCTCTTTAGAAAATAAATAGATATCCAAAAAAAAGAGAAGAGAAAGTGAAAGAAAAGAAAAAAAGATCCAATAAAAAGCAAAGAAATATCAAATAAACACAGAGATATGTACACAGAAATTCCATAGTGCCATAAACAAAAATAAAAAAAAACACATAATACACAAGCAACAGCCATGCGAATCATAAATGTACTGATTAAGCATTATGAGGCTGCAATGAATATCCTAGTAAGAGCACCAGTGGAAGGGGAAGCCCTGGGTCCTGCTAAGACTGAACCCCTAGTGAACTAGACTGTTGGGGAGAGGGCAGCAATGGGGGGAGGGGTGGGAGGGGAACACCCATAAGGAAGGGGAGGGGGGAGGGGGATGTTTGCCCGGAAACCGGGAAAGGGAATAAAATTCGAAATGTATATAAGAAATACTCAAGTTAAAAAAAAAAAAATTGAATACCTGTTGTATGTGCTTAGTAAGCAATATTTGATGGTATAATGGTAGTAAACAATAAACAATTACATGATAAAAAAAAATTATGAGGCAATCAAAATAACAACCCAAAAGTACCACTTAGTTTGTTTTGTGCTGGGCATCCACTGTTGTTCATAAGATCAGCCCTTAAGTATGGAAGAGATAGCCAATGGAACTCATTGGAGGAAACTGATTTGTCCTTTGTGAGTGGTTATAATTTGGAGATGGCTTCTGACATAGGGATGATGGCATATGTCTACTTATTGTCTAGGTACTGAGACTTCATCTGGCCAAAACCTGTTCTGGTACTAAGCTTTCAGTTTCTGTGGATTTATAAGTCATTCATCCTACGGTGTCTATAAGGCTTTGTTTCCTTGGTGTCCCCAATTCCCTCTGGCTCTTATAATCTCTCTGCCTCCTCTACATTTCCCCTTGAGCTCCAAGAGGTAGGATTTGATGAAGACAGCCCATTGAGGATTGAGTGTTTCAAGGTCTCTCACTCTTTGCATTTTGCCTCATTGTTGGTCACTGGTTTTCTCTCATTGTACTGAAGATGGAAGATTTTCTAAATAGTGGCTGAGTAAGATGTTTATCAGTGAGTACAGTGGAATGTCATTAAGCATAATTATATTGCTATTTTCCATGAACAGAACTGTGGCATTTTGTTTTCTCCTAGGTGCATGGCCTATATAGTCACAAATTTACTAATCTTATGTGTTTGTACATGTACGTGACCATGTGAACTTGTGAGTCCAGATGCTACAGAGTTCATAAAAGGGTGCCAAATCTCCTAGAGATAGAATTACAGGTAGTTCTCAATAGGAACCAAACTTTAATCTTCTGTAAGAGTAATATGTAATCTTAATTGCTAGAACATTTCTCCATCCCCTTGCTTCTCTAATTTTGAATAGTCAATAGTACCAAGTACCATCACCTTAAGTGGGAGGTTAATGTTGCTGAAATCATCTATACTCCATTACAGTCACCAAATTTCTTGGCAGGATGTACTGGGGTTTCAGAAGGTCACTGCCTTGCATCATTTAAACGTGTACTTTCACCTGGTTTTTGAGATGCTTTACAAAGCTTGGTGTATAATGATGGCTCAGTGGTAACACACATTCATGTGCTCTCTGAATACACTAAGAAAAGTAGGATCATGCAACCAATTTACTTGTTATCTTGTCATCAGCTTATCAATCTATAAGGCCATCAGCCAAACTGGTGAATTAGAGAAAATTTTTTCTCTTTCATATTTAAAGAAAGTCTAGAAAGGATATATTGCTCACAGTTCTGACTTTGAGCCATGTATCTGTGGGAATTTCCCCTGGACACTGTTATCATCATAGCTCAAATATTTGACTTGTTAATTCATTTATTTATTTTTATATTGTGTAGAGAGAGTCTCATTTTATGAGTAACTTATCTTTAGCTGGTATCACAAAATGACATCAAATTTGCCTCATTGTCTTAAATTCTGGATTCATAGGCATTAGCTTTCATGCCAAAAATCTTCAGAAGTCAAATTTGAATACCATTTTAATATTAGAATATCGCTATGTATATATCATATGTTCAACAAAAGCAAATCTGATTACCTTTAAAAGAATTTTATACATTCTGAATTATTCCAGGTTTCCTTTTTGGGCAATTATTAACTGTGTAGTAGAACAGTATAAAGTTATCCCAGAATTTCCTTATTATTGTACATTTGGAATTTGAACTTGTTTTTTGTTTTACAGTCAATGTTATAACTAATACACAAGGTGAGGGTAGCCATGTTATTAGCAAGATTTCCTCATGACAAATCATGTTTGTTTTTGAATTCATGTGGTGCTCCCCTTTATACTAAAGTATTTACACTGAATATAAATGTATAGTAAATTTTCTTTTTTCTTTGACCCACACTTTCATTTTCTTTATTTTTTCATTGATACCATATGGATACAAAGTTTCTAGAAAGCTACAAAGTTTTCATACACATTTTCAGTGTGTCTTGATCACATCAACCCTCTGTATCCTCTAAGAACTCAGTCATGGTATTTTTCCCAACTTCATGATGTATGTTATGAGTGTTCATATGCATGTATTATTTACTCATTGAGTTCTATCAGTGTTGCCAGTCCATACATAAGCAAGAGTCATCTGCTGGGGAATTGGCAACCATCCAATAGCCATACTCCTAAAGAAATACACATTAATTTATTTTGTATTCAGGGGACCCCATTATACTTAGGCCTCAGTTTTATATTTCATGATGTAAAATCTTATATGAAAATCTCATATATATTTTGCAAGATTAGCAATAGTTTTGTAGGATGTTTTTTTTCAATTTTACCCATGTATATTGGTTTCTTCAATTATTTATCTTAATTTGTTACTTCCTTTGATAATTCAGATTCCAAAAACTTAAGTTCAAGGGTGTAAAATAGCATATTTAATGAGATCTGTAATTGCTTTTGAACCAACATAAAATTATAACACATAATTTTCTATCGTTGACCTATCCTCACAGTTAGCCAGTATTCTCTGTAGGTTATCAAACTGAACTTAATTCTATTACTTCACCTTGTATTTAATAGACATGTCCTCTCAATCTACATCTAATAATTTGTTAATTTCAGTAGACTAAAGTACATATATCTAAGTATTTATCTACAGTGTACTTTAGAATATATTTTTAACAGTTAAACAAAAAATAATTGAAGCTCAACATTATAATACACACATGTGTGTATGCTTGTGTTTGTACAAACAAATATAGAGATCAAGAATATAAATATATAGTACATTTAAATATAGATTACTGATTTAGAAAACAATGTATATGCCGGTGGCACTTCTCAAATGTTGCAATGAGGAGAAACATAACCAGGCTATAATTATAAATAAATGGAGTACTATCTTCTTGAGCAAGTATGGTGATGATGCTGAATAAAAATTAATCATTATATTTTATTATTTTTCCATGCATTGCTGTAGATAATAAGATAGAAAAATCTCTATTTTACTTAAAGATACAATAAGGAGCAGCGTGGAGGATTCAAATATTCCTGAGCCCTGAACATTTTAGGCAGTTGCTTCCTTTGGAAATAGAACCCCTGTCAAGTCATTTGAAATCAAACAGTCCACAAGTTAAAAAGATTCAATAAAAGAAAAGAAAAAAAAAAGAAATCAAACAGTACTCATGACATTAAATAGGGTGAAAAGTATTCAAGGGAGAATTAAAGACTAAGGGTGAATAAATGAGATAGAGAGAAAAAAATCTAGAAACTGTAGATGAAAATCTTGGAGTTCATATTAAAGTAATGATTCTAGATGAAAGTAATAATACATTTGCTCAGCATTTAGTACAAAATCATTCTAATCCAGTAAAGAAAGATTCTTTTTTAACTTGAAATGGTGGGTTTTATTTGAGCTTAGAATTTACTATAATGAAAATACAATAATATGTCTGGTGTGTAAGAAGAGTGATCTCAAGACAGATGAGCTGAAAAATGAGATAACATTTTATCTAAAAAAAAGTTTCCTAGGAATAAACTCTGCTCACAGCTGAGGAATAGGAGATTTGTGTACAATCTCACTAAGTATACTTCTGATTCTTTGTATGCATTGGATACAAACCATGAATCCCTGTGTTCCATCATCTAAGAATCTATAATGTCTCTGGACAAAGCAGTATTGTTTGGTAATACCTTCTAAAACTTACACCTGGCAGAGAGATAATTTTCCTTTGAAAATATCAATTCATGGAGTTTACATATAAGTGGGAAAAAGCAAACAGTTAAAAATTAAAAGCATGTTGTGGATGCAAATGTGAATACTTATATGTATGCATTTGTACATTTTGTTTAATGTATACGATGTTTTCATTAGTGACTGTTTTTGTGTACATGGATATATTTGCCATAATTTATGTGTGAGTATATTTTTATGGCATATTAATGTGAACTTTTGCTAGTAAACCATGAAAATATTTATTTTAAAACAAGTCTTTATAAAAATAAGTCTTTAGTATACCTATACTTGTACCATTTATCAATGATGAGAGCAGTCCACGACTGATGATGCCATGAACCATGTAAGATAATTATTATTGTCGTTTCACTAAAACAGTATAATTTATTTTATTTTTTGTTCTATTGAAAATACTTTTTCTCACATAATATACATGAGAAACTTGATTATGATTTCATCTTCTTTTGCTTTTCCCAGTGTCCCTTCTCTTTCCAACCCAGATCCATTCTCTTTCTGTGTCTCATTAGAAAAAAATACAAGCTTCTAAAGAATCATAATAAAATAAAAATTAATGAGACAAAATATAAACTAGCACACTGAACTTGGGCAAAAGAAGGAAAAGAGTCCACGAAAATGCACAAGATTCAAAGATTCACTCATTTACAAGTTCAGTGATTCGTTAAAAAACAGTGAACTTGAAGCCATAATATAAGCACAAAGGACCTTGAAGATACTGTGTATGCTGCCTCTGTCTCTGTGGATTTATACAAGCTTTGATCATGTTGATAAATGATTCACATTGTCCTCTATCACCTCTGTCTTTCATACTCTTTCTGCCTTTGCTGAAAGGATTCACTGAGTCCTGAGGGAAAGAATTTTATGGAAATATCTATTTGGTCTGGGCGTTCTGAAGTCTCTCACCCTCTGCAGATTGTTTCAGTGCTCCAAAGTCTCTGACACTTTCCTTATTATTTGGATGTGAATCTTGTTATTTGTTCCCATGTATTGTAGAGCAAGTTCCCTTGATAATAGTTGAACAAAGCCCTGATCTATAAGAATGCAGAATGTCATTAAATGCCATTAAATGTAACTTCTTGATTGTCTTTGACTTGAGAAAAAAATTAAACATATTTATATTTGCATTGTGAAATAATCTAATAATAACTATGATGGAATCTTTCACAATTATTGATAATTGTCAAATATTTGGCCATGTGATTATTTTGTAAACATTTTCTTTTCCTTGAGATGGACTCCTTCATCAAGACAGATATTTTTAAAGAGTAAGACGTTACTGAAAGATTTATACTGTTCTTCCCTCTTTTAGACAATCTTTAATCTATTTAGATTCCTATATAGACATCTTTGTTTGTAATTAGTGTTTCTATAAGAAGAAGACCATAGCGTCATCTAAGAACAGAAATGAAATGGCAAATGAGCAGTATATTATCCTCTAAATAACAGGTCTAGAAATGTTTAGGGTCATATTCACTTGGGAACATGATTAGGCTTGATGATCTTTCAGTTTCTTCCACCCTACCCAGAAACACTGTTGTGATAGAAGGAAGCCCAAGCAAGTGTCTGTGAACAGTTGAGTGATGAAACAGTAGAGAACTATTGGGTCTTCAAATTAGAGAACTAGGAAATTGGACTTCCTAAAAGGACTTTCAGGAATTTTCATTCTTTTTCTAAAAGTGTCCTGAAAGTTTAATAATAAGCCACAGTGAAAACAGTCAAATTAGTGTAATTATACACCCATAGTCTGCAGTTCAGTCAAGCTGACCTTTTCCTAACACACTGTACTGCTTCTGTAATGATACCTGGGCTTAGGAGGGGCCCATGAGAAAGGACATAAGGAAAAATGTGCTCACGCCTACATCACAACATTTCGATCTGCCTCAGGCAGTTACTAGAAAAAAAGAAATGACTCAGAAATGGAAATAGGGTAGTAAATTAAAATATCTGGATTATATGAAATAAATCACTGTGAGATTGTGAGATTTAGTCAACATGTGGAGAGAAGCAATCTGCTTAAAAACCACATGCATATATGTACATACATTCACACACACGCACGCGCACACACACACACTATTTATAGGATAGGTGCACTAAAGAAGGGAGAATAGGGACACTTATTTATGGAAGGAACAACTGTCCTGCTAAAGTTTTAGACTTTTTTAAGAGCTGAACAATCCCAGTGCCTGGGAGACTCAAGAAGGAAGAATGGGAATTGAAGTTGAAAGATAGCTTCAACTATATAGTGAGTTTCAGACGAGCCCGGGGAAAGTGAATCTCCTACTTAAAAACAGTGAGCTACATCTGGGGAACTTGGAAAATGATGTTGAAAACTGAAACTTGTGTTACAAACTAAGGAAATCAAGATGATACCACAATGCTAAACAAAATTTGTGCTGCATGAATATTCTTATGAAAAATATATTCATTTTTGGAAATCCGTGAATTCTTTAACTATGCTAATATTTTACGCCTATATATACAAACCACCTATACACGTTACATTACATGTGCTATTAAAAAAAATCATGTGTCTCTTAAAAAGAATATAATTCAAATGGATATTTTGTATAATTTTTATTTTTATTATTTGAAGCATGTAAATATTTGAAAGAAAATTTGATGCAGCCTTCTATTATCATTACAAAACACTATTGTAATAATACATTTTTGAAAACTATACAAGGTATGAATAATGATCTTGTATCATTTGTTATGTATTACCATGGCAAACTGCTAGAAAATCTTTATTTCTAAATATTTCCTCCATTGGACACCTGCTTGGAGGACGTATCTAACACTGTGAGGTCTTGACAGGTTGGGACACATTTTCCTTCCATTTTCTATATTGTGTGATCTGGGTTAAAACCCATCCTGAAGAAAGTTCTATGTAGAGCAGTTCTTGGGAAAAAACTGAAGCTAAAATCCTGGAGAAAAGGTTATTTTTCTTTTCTATGCTTTCTTCAAGCATGCACCTGGAGAACCATTTTAGTTTTTTTTTTTTTTTCTTCTTTTATTGGATAGTTTCATCATTTACATTTTAAATGTTATCCCTTTCCAAGTTTCCCCTCTGGAAACCTTTTATGCCATCCCCCTTTCTTCAGCATCTAGGAGGGTGCTACCCCACCTACCCACTCTCTCATTCCTGCCTCCAAGCTCTCCTACACTGGGGCATCAAGCCTTCACAGGACTAAGAGCCTCTCCTCCTGTTGATGCCTGACAAGGCCATCTTCTGCTACATATGTGTCTGGAGCCAAGAGTCACTCTGTAGTCTTTTGTTGGTAGTTTAGTCCTTGGGAGCTCTGGGGGATCTGGTTGGTTGATATTATTGTTCTTCCTATGGGGTTACAAACCCCTTCAGTTCCTTCAGTTCTTTTTCTAACTCCTCCATTGGTGACCTGTTCTCAATCTAATGCTTTGCTCTGTGAGCATCACCTCTGTATTGGTCAGGCTCTGGCAGATCCTCTCAGGAGAGACTTAAGTAGAGAACCCTAATATGGAAAGAAATGGAATTCCTAATATGGAATATGGAAAGAAAGAACGAAAGGACTTATGTCTTTCCCTGTTTTTCTTCAGGGGCTACTAAAAGAAAATCAGTGGGAATCAAGTTATTTAATAAATACAGATAATATTATAAGTGAAATGATTTTTAGTGGAAAGCAGCATTGCTTTGAAAAAAGGTCTTTAAATAATGAGTGCTTTACACAATTAAAACTTCAACATATTTGGGAAGGAAGTAAAATGAGCATTCCTTAGACTGAATCGGTAATGATGACCTTTTCAGAAGGAATTAAAAACAGTGGCTGCCAAGAATGTGTAGGATTGTTTTTAACTTAACTGTTTTTCCTATATACATGGCCAGAAATAATTTGTAACTTGAAAGGCAGTAGAAAGAAAATCAGTCTTTCATATATTGTATCCTCTTACTTTCCTTGGGGAAGCCAAGCTGCCATATAGTCGTTTTGTTCTATGTTCTGTTTTGCCTCTGTATTTCTATGTGCCTGTGTTGAATACCACTGTCTCTTCTGAATATTCTTGGAGGCCACAATGTATATTCTACTACTTAACAGAATTTTAATTTCATAAATTAGAATCAAACATTTATAAAATTTTAATTTTCTCAGATAGTTGTTCTATCAAATAGAACTCCCTTTCCTCTTTCATATGCTAAAAAAACCAACAAAACCAACTCTGAGTAAAAACCTATATAAATTAGTTTAATATTTAATACACATGATAGGTAGTACACTAATATGTGTACTAAACATAATTTTGATGGCAAGTATAAAAAATTTGGAAAGAATGGGATTGTTTATGAAGTATAAGTATTTCCCAGTATGTTTTGGCATTACGCTATGTATATCTGATGGTATTCACAATAACTTCTGCAGTATATATACTGCAATCCGTATTTCTCTTTTCATGCATATTGCAATATGATTCTCTCTCCTTGGTTATTAGAATACTTATTATCAGTCCTTTGACGAATGTCAACCAACTCCCTTTTGCCTGATTATTGTGGACTACACTTTTTTATATTTGTAATCTTAAATATTTCCCATAGTATACATGTTCTGAAGGGAAGAACTAGAATTTTAGGAAAAAAATAAAGTCCTCATTTACCTTTATAAAAAGCAACTGTACATTTTGTTGAAAGAACAGAATTGACTAATTTTACTTCTGTAGAAGGCCCTTGACAATGATCAGCTCTTTTCTTGTTGATTTAAAATGACCTATGAAAATACTGCTCTACCATTGCAGAGGTGGCCTTTCTAATGAATGTCCCTGGCACCAGACCATTCAATTCCTAACCAGCAGGTGTTTGTAAAGCATGCTGTGTCCTCACAATCCAAGCTTTGATAATGTAGAGGAGAACAGACAAAGAATTTTCCAGTCCAGACAGCATAGTCAGTACTAATATCATGACACGTTCTTTTTTTTTTTTTTTAAAGCTGCTCCTCTCTTTTATTCACTCCTATAATCTCAAACTTTAATTCAATATGATGATTAGGTGGAGGAAAATATGGGTACATGGATTAACTAGGGAAATTTATTGAATTAAAAAACATTAGGTTTAGCAAATAAAATTATATAATTGCTTATTCAATGACATACTAGTATCAGAAAAATCATATTCTGAATTTGATCAATGAGGCAGAAAGGAGTTATAAAATGTCTATACATTTGCTATTGTGTATTTAAAAACATTGATGTTACTATAAAATCCATATAACGTGTCCCTAAATATCATTCTTCTCATAAAATATTAATAAAATTACTATTACTTGATTGTGATCAAGATGGTACAGATTAAGATTCCCAGTAATCAATCAATTCAACAAAGATGAAAGAAAATTAAAAGGTATTTACTCATCAAACTATTATCATCAGAGCACAAATAACCAGGAGAGGAACTGTATTACCTGACATTAGCATACTAATCTTAAAAGACACATTCCCGATGACAGGATGGGAAAAGTTATTCACTTTCCTTTCCCTCCCTAGCAAGCATTGGAGCATGGAGAGTCAGGAATGGAATAGACATGGCGCTTTGCCATCCAGCTCTTTTCTACAGTGATACAATATCAGAGAAATTGAGGTCCTGCCTGAAAGCATGTACTCTAGGAAGAACCTCCAGACTTGTACATCATGCATAAACATGCTCTCCTAGTTCAGCCTATACCACTCCGACTAACACATATGTAGAGGGCTCTTGAAAGTCCTCACATCATTGTTCCCAGGAGACGGAGATATAAGCAGCATAGGAGCAGTCTAAGTAATCAGGATATTAATCCTTCTCCAAACCAAGATACAAAATATTTAATAAGACTCTCCAACTGCCAAGGAAGGGAAGGACAAGGCCACTTTCCTCCTACTGTGTTCAGGCTAAGCAAACCCAAATTAGGAGAGATCCTAATAGTCCTGTCACCAGGCTCTGTCCATGATTAGAGACTCTGGATCTGCTGTGGAGCCAAGTAGAGCATTACATTTCAAGTAATTTAGGCAGTATGATGTGTAGCTATTTTCAAAAGTAGGGACCTTAGTTTCAACTTTATGTGAATGACACAGAAACATGACCTTTTGTGTACTGTGGTGCTGTGTTGGTTTAGGCAGAGTAAAGTTTGTAGTAGAATTATAATTTTTTGTCCAGCCCATCTATCCTTCGTGCTAGGCAGTGGTAACAGTGAAAGAGTAAATAAAGCTCTTGCCTGAAACAGAGGACTGGACATATTATGATGAGATCCTGATACAAATAGAATTCTGTGGTGCCCAAGTCTAAAGTAGACTTTGCTTTTATAAAACATGTGATTTTTAATTTTAATATAATTACATCATGCATTTCTTTCCCTTCTCCCATTCAAATCTTGCCATATACAGTTCTCTTACTCACAAATTTCTGGTTTCTTTTTCTTTACCTATTGCTACATACAACTTGCTCTTGGTACTTCCACAGATAGGAGTGTCTGTGATTGAAACACTCTAACGTCTTTTTCTATTTATTCTGAATAATATACCAAGTATGGATTAAATATCAACAGGAGCTTAGTTTATCCTTCCTCACTGAAAGAATGAGAACACACCAACTTTTGGCTTGGCGTAGAATTAAAATTGAGTATCATCTGGTGCTGAGATATTGGAAGTATCCACAGTTTCAGATGAAGTTATCGGACTATTTAGAATTTTGGCAAGAACAGTCTTAAAGTCTCATTTAAAAGACCAAAATATATACCCAGTTTCATTGTAAAATGAGATCTGCTGTCCAAGCATCAGTTCTCAGGGAATCCAGATCTTTCCTTATGATAATACTAAGGCATTGGAAAGCATCCATGTAGCCTTCTGTATCTGTGGCCTATCAGAGAACTCAAAATAGATGTTTTAAGAAAACCTACAGAGACTTATGGAAATGGAGAGAAACCTTTTGGCATCTTAACTTAGAGTCCTAACTTCAAAATTAAACAGAAGCCTTCAAAGTAAGAAGTGCACTAATCAAAAATAAGAGCACAAACTGTATATTAATACTATAATGGACCAAATTAAGAAATAGAATTAGCAGTTTCTCAAAAGATACTGATATATATATATATATACATATATATATACATATATATATGTATATATGTAGTATATGTATATATATATGTATATATATATAGTTGCCATATAATTATAATCTGAGAACTTGGAAGTCAGGGAAAAACTTTCGAAATGTTCAAGGTTAAAATGGACTGCATTGGGACAATTATCTAAAAACAAAACAAACAAATAAACAAACAAACAAGAAAACCCTCTGCTGAGAATATAGACTATTAGTAGAGCACTTAACTAACATGATGAAGGCTCCAAATTTAGTGAAATTCTCAGCAACAAACAAGTAAACAAGAGGATTAGAAGATCAAATATGAAGAACAAATATTTGAGTCTCAAGTCCATTCCTGGTTACTAGCCTGTTTCCCCACAAACCACAGGGGATCACTGAATGGCTAAGGCTCTTTGTACATCTATTTCTGAGAGACTCGGTTGTGTTCTAAATTAGCAGTTGACTTAATAACCAGGAGAGGGCTTTCACTATCAGTATTCCAAACTCTGGCAATAAAACACAATATTTAAAACTATTAAGAACGCTAAATACTTGATTAGAGATTACTGAAATGTTTTCATATTGTTAGATATTAATATTGATGTGCAGGAAGGTCAAATGTCAACAGCAAAATCCAATTCAACTAACTTCCTCAGCCATATCCTAACTAAGCACTAAAAGTTTACATATGAGTAGGAACTATTTAAAACAACAAGAAAAGAGAGAGAGGAAGAGAGAGAGGTGGGGGGAGGAAGGGAGGGAGGGAGGGAGGGAGGGAGGGAGGGAGGGAAGGAAACTCATAAACCTTTCCCAATTCATTTGGCAGCCAACTTCTCTGAGGAATTTGTACAGGGCAAGAGAGATTCACAGGAAACTTTCAAAAAAAAAAAAGTGACAGTAACAAAGGAAAAAGCAATACAGCCCTGCCAGCAATAATGTTCACAACAGCTGTCCTTACAGATGAGCTACAGAAAACTTAGGGCCCAAATGAACAAAAGTGGGAAGAATCTAGCCTAGAGCCCGGTAAAAAACTCTTAAGGCAGTTATTCAAATTTTCTTTATTTAGAATACACAGTATTGGTAAAAATGTATTTACGTAGACAAATCCAAGAAGCTTTAGTTTGGTCTGTAAATGTGGTGCATGATCCATTCACATCTAACAATGGAAATAACTATGTTATATACTAAAGAGTGCCAATATAGAAAGATAAAAAACATGACATTAAAAGGTCAGATTAAGACTGGCATACCACTCACCAATTAATTAAAAATCTTGTATAATAATGAGGATCTAAATTGTTATTCCAAGGCCTCATGTGAATCCATACCCAATATCCTGCATCGATGACCCAAGCATTCTGACCTTTATACACTGCAATGCAGTCAACTCTCAAACACAAACATACACACTAATGGATGCAAACACATTTGCAAATCATGTTTTAAAATCAAAGCATGATTAACATACAAGGGCATATGCATAATATTTTATTATTATTTATTATGGCTTAAATGTGATCACTCTGCACATTCTTGTCTTAAAATACTTGATGTCCAGCAGGTGACCATGCTTTGAGAGGTTGAGTAATTTCTGGATTGAGAGTCATGGCTTTGGAGGAGGATTCTGGAGACAGACCTTTTATTCAGTGTTATGGCCTAGTTGAAAGTAAAGGCATGAGATAGTATATACCACACAAATAATATGGAAAAAAGGGTAGGAGTTATCATATTCAGCCCTGTTTTAAAAAAGCTTCAAATCAAAAGAAGTAAATAAAAGCCATAAAGATAAACTATTCCTTCCCAATGCAGGCCTCAATTCAGGAAGATGACACAAATATCACTACAATAAGAAGGCTTACATAAACAAGCAAATATGACTATAACTGAAGACAGATCATACCATAGCAATCCTAGGAGAATTGTCATCTGACCTTTGGAAATAAAGAGATATCCAGTAAGAATCCATCAAAGAAATTATGGTTGTTCTATATTCTATGGCATCCTAAACCATATGACAAAAATTAGAAGAACTAATGGAAATGCTTAAGAAAGTATTTTCAAAAACCAAATAAGAAGAGAATTTCCCCATATATTTGATGAGGTCAGTGTTTCAAAAATAAGAAAACCAAACTAGGACAAAAACATAAAAAGTTAAAAAAAATTAAAGTTGAAAACAAATTTCCTTGATAATGACGAATACAAAATTCATCAATACCTTAGTCACACAAACAACCTAGTAGCCAGTTACAAAGGTAATTAGTCAAGATTCAACCACAAGCCTCAATTACAGTTCAAAAGCAAACTTGTAATTAGAATATACACAGATTGAAGTAAAAATAACATATATGATTTGATGAGATTCAACATCCCATCATGATGAAAACCTGTGTGAAACCAGTCCAGAAGAAATTCACCTCAAGCTAAAATATGTCATGTATAAAAATTAAAAGTACCATGTTTTGACTCATATAAACATTGGTGATGTGCAAATCATGATAAAAGTATTTATGTCCACAAACATTTACTTAGTTATTATATATGTTTGTCACATCTATGTATGTATAATTTCCTTATGGTGATTATATAATGTGCTAATTGACTTACACATATATTGTATCTACCTTTTGTTATTTTAGTCTCCCTTATTTGCAAATCATAAAATAGTATATGTTTCTCAAATTAACTAAATTTACTACCTCTTAATTGTACTTCATAGATACCTCCTTTCTCTCTTCTCTTTTCAGTCTAGTAGCTGCACTACAATTTAAAATCAAACTTTATAAAAACAACATTTTTACAAAACATATATCTGGGAAAATGCAATGCTTGTCCTTCTGTACCTGGCATATTCCCTTAATATCCAATTCTATCTACTCGTACAATGATAGGATTTTAACAATTTTATGGCTAAATACCATTCTATTGGATATGTATTCCACATTGTCTCTACATTTTCATTAGTTGGCAGATACATACATTATTTTCCTCATTACAGTGTAATTTTAAAGTATCAATTAAAAATATTAGAAGAATAAAATCTCTAGTAGTTGAATTTATTTTATGATTATTTTCAGATATGCTATTCCTAAATGACATGTGGCACAGGCACCATGAACTGGATTCTGTCATTATTTAATCATATACCATTAAATATTTCAGTACAGCATGTACAAAATCTCAAAATTAAATATGTAGAATGTAAAATCTTTTCCTGGGTCTTAAGTGCAATTTAAAATAGCCTTTAACAATTATAAGACCTCTGGCATAGCACTCCAGGGCATAAATATTTTCTGTGCACATCAATAATGAATACTGTTTTCCATCTCCATTCCCTAAGTAGCAAAACTTGTAAAGCTGCCATTGCATTATTCTCTACCCCAGCTGAGAGAGCCAAAAGAGCTATTTCTTGGGCTGGAAGGCAAATAAAATAATTCTTCGTGAAAAACACTTTTCTTTTACACAATTAGCTCTTATTGATATTAAATGCTGTAATAGCGTGGGGTTTATTTGGTATATTAAGCCTGAGGTAGAATGATTGGGGATTCAATTAAAAGATAAATCAACTCAGTGATGAGAGAGGCATTTTCGAAATGTAATATGAGCAAGAGAAAATGTTGAGTTTATTTATTTAGTATTAAAATTTATATGTTATTTAAACTTATTTTTGTTTAGGGTACCCATTCAAAAGTTGAGAGACCACCTAAAGAATAGGAGAACATAGTACCACACCTTATTTGTAACAACAAGTTCATGTCCAAACCACATTAAGAGGACCAAGAACTAAATAGCTAAAGAGAACAAATAAAAAAGTAGTCTAATTTAAAAATGGGCAATTTATGAATAGAAATATTTTTGGAATACTATTATTATAACTCTACCATATAGAAATAAAAATATATTCCTTCACAATTTCATGTATGTAATTATTCCAATAGTACATAATTATAAACAATTGAATAAGCAAAGGAAACAAAATTACCTGAATCTATTCCATATGCTAGAGAAAGTATACAGCAATGCTATATCACATTGCCCTTATTAAAAATCTGACACGAAAACCTTATTCCTAGAAGCTCACTTACACATTACTGAAGTACCGTGCTCACTGATCGAAACAGATCAGTCTAAAAGTATGCCCCTAGTGAGACATCACTTTGTTCTTCCTTTCCTGATTCCTCCATATAGTGTACTGCCTTCAGTGTGTGTACATTTTATATGCACATGTATACACGATGTTAGGTGACTTGACATTTCTATGTATTGTTTCTTCCATTCATAAAATATTTTAAGGATTTATTCACATTTTTAACATACCAGTAAATAATTTTGTATAGTTGTATTAATATACACCTATTATTAATATACATCATTTAATCATAGGAATACAGCACAACTTACAAGCTGTTCTTCCTGATGATATTAGGTATACTTAATCGACTGGCCTATATTTATTCTTGTATTTATCTTTTTAGAGACTGTGCAATCTTTTCTGTTTAAATCTGAAAAAGTACACTTTCTAATTATGCAGTACATACGTGGATTGGAGCAATCTTAAATAATCAGCCAAAGATATTTTTTTATATTTGTGTGTGGGTATTTATTTTTCTTTGGTTAAATAGGTATTCTTTAGAGTCACATTGTATAATTACACTTTTAGCATTAGTTGAGATGGCTTTAGAGTCAAATTGTATAACTACACTTTTAGCATTAACAAATGTAACTAAATAAGTCCTTAATATCTTTTATGCTTTATGATTTTATTACTGATGTTGGCATAGTAACTTGGATTACTTGTATCATTTGTATTGAAGCAATAGAAATATGGGCTATTTTCACCTAGGAAGATGGCTCCGCATTTATGAGTACCTGTTGACCCGAGTTCAGTTCCTAGGCATCACATCAAGCTCACAGTTATCTGTAACTTTAGCTATGGGGGACTGGAAACCTCTAAACTCCAGAAGCACCTATTCTCAGGTGCACATAGCCACAGATAATTTCATATATATACTCACACATAATTAAAACAATATTTTAAATGTTATTAAAAATGTATTTCAAGTCTGCCTTCAGTAATGTAATAATTAATGTATAATTACCTTGGCTGAAGGTATTATTGTTGTTGTTGTTGTTATTATTATTTATTTATTTACAATCCAGCCATTGATCCCCATCCTGGTCCTTACTCTACAGTTCCACATCCCAATCCTCCATCCTGCTGTCTCCTTTGAGAGGATGCTTCTCCATCACCAGGCCTTTCTACTCCCTAGGGCCTCAAGTCTATTGAGAGTTAGAGGAGACTTCTCCTGCCAGACCAGGAAGTGCTATATGTGCAGGGTTGGGGGGTGGACCTGCTCATGTATACTCCTGGTTGGTGGCTCAGTGTCTGGAAGCTCCCAGGGGTTCAGGTTAGTCGAGATGTCTGATCTTCCCATTGGGTCACCTTCGTCATCAGCTTCTTCTATCCTTCCCCTAATTCAACCAAAGGGCTCCTTGACATCGATACAGTAGTTGAATGTAAGTATATACTTCTGAACAACCATACCAACCAACCAGAACTCCCAGGGACTAAACCACTACCCAAAGACTACACATGGATAGACCCATGGCTCCAGTTGCATATGTAGCAGAGGAAGGCTTTGTTGGGCAGCAACAGGAGGAGAAGCCCTTGGTCCTTCCAAGCTTGGAACCCCCAGTGCAGGGGAATGTCAGGGGGTATGTCAAGGGAGGGTGGTTGGGAGGGAAACACCCTCTTAGAAAAGAAGAAGGGGCTGGGGATTTAGCTCAGTGGTAGAGCGCTTACCTAGGAAGGCATAAGGCCCTGGATTCGGTCCCCAGCTCCCGAAACCAAAAAAAACCAAAAAAAAAAAAAAAAAAAAAAAAAAGAAGAAGAGAGGGAATGGGATAGGGGTTATGTCGGAGAAACCTGGAAAGGGAATAACATTTGAAATGTAAATAAAAATTATTCAATGAAAAGAAAAGAAAAGTATATACCTCTGTCTCAGTGAACTGCTATATGGGCCTCTCAGAGGACAGCCATGCTAGGCTCCTGTCTGTAAGCACACTATACATTTTAATTATGTGTTTTGATAAATGTCCACACAATTCCTTTATTTATTGCTGTTTTAATTTGTCCAGAATTATGTGAGAAAATCTTATACTGAAGATTGAACTCAAATGTGTATCATAATGCATATAATGAAACTGAGACTTTCACTAAAATCTGAGCAAATGTCATCCAGATTGAAATCTTGTTTTACATGTTTATACAAACGTGGTTTAGATCATTGAAAATTGAAGTACATCCTTGCTTTTTGTCTCAGTGGTTAACGATGGTAAAGGTAACAATCTTTAGTCACTTCACAACCACTACACTGGTTGATTAATTTAACCAAGGTTGGCCAAATTATAATGGCTATATATTTTATGATGAGTTCTTTGCATACAATTTAAGAAAAATAGAATTGTGTATATTGAGTTCACATTTGGCCACTTGAACTTTTATAATACATTTATTTTTAAGAGAGATGCTGTAAAATATTTTGAAAAGTGTATACAACTTTAAGAAGTAGTACATTAATGATTTAATGTAAAAATAAATAGCAGAAAGGCTCTTTTTGATACTTCCAGATTCTTTTAGTTACACATTTATCATTAAACATATATGGTTTAGTCTTCACAAGCTTGCATATTTGTGTATTTTTATTATTGTTTGACTTCAATATCCTCCTTGTGGACTGGGTTCCTTAATAATTATGCAGTGGCCTTCTTCACCGTGCCCAACTTGTTTCAGATTAAAGTCTATTTTCTCAGACTTATATCAGCTTATTTCTTAGTTTCATTTGCTTACAGTCACCCTTTCCATTCCTTAACTTTAAAGTAGTGGCTATGATTAGTGGTAAAATTTGTTTCTTTTATGCTACACAAAGTTTTATCCAGTTTTCTAATCCAATCTGCTAATCAATGTCTACTGATAAATTTAAACTGTTGATCTTAGACATTTTTACTGAAAATTGTTTCTTTTTTATCTGTTATGTTGTTGATTCTGTGGGTTTTTGAAAATATATTTTTATTAACATTCAGAGTTTTGCTTATTTCTCTCTTGTCAGCCTTACTGTGTGTTTATCCATCTCCTCAGCTGGAAGCATACCTTCCACTAGATTGCTTGGTGGTCA
The DNA here is from genome assembly GCF_011064425.1 of Rattus rattus. NCBI lineage: Eukaryota > Metazoa > Chordata > Mammalia > Rodentia > Muridae > Rattus > Rattus rattus. The sequence goes on from NC_046160.1 coordinate 75,428,561, forward strand.
CAAATTTCTTTAATCTGTATTTATTGTCGAAAAATTTTTCCTTTCTTTTAGGTTTAATAGATAATGAGACAAGTATGATTTTTTAATGTTGATCATTCTGTTTTTTTCTGAACTTTACATACATATTTCCAGGCTCCTGCCTTCAAAATATTTCATAGGATAATTGTCTGTATTTAACTTGACTTTCAATGGCCCCTATTTTTCTTTCATTTTCTGTGTTCAGTTTTATTTTAAAATTATCATTCATTTATTTACATTCCAGCCGTTGCCTACTGTCCTGATATCCCTTTTCAGCGTTACTCATCCCACCAACCCCCTCCTTGCCTCAGAGAGGATGTTCCTCCCAGGCCTCCCTCTTCCCTGGGGCCTCCAGGCTCTCAAGGATTAGGCACATCTTCTCTCACTGAGGCCAGACCAGGCAGACCTCAGCTACATATGTGCTACGGGTCTCAGACCAGCTTCTGTATGATGCCTGGTTGGTGGTTCAGTCTCTGGGACCTCCCTAGGATTCAGGTTCATTGAGACTGATGGTCAGTCTTCCATTCAGCTTCTTCAATCCTTCCCCTAATTGAACCATAGGGGTCCTGGACTTTAGGCCAATGGTTGGGTGTAAGTATCTTCATTGTCTCAGTCAGCTGCTGTTAGGACCTCTCAAGGGACAGCTGTGCTAGGCTTCTCTCTGTAATCACAGCATAATATCAATAATAGTGTGTCAGGCCTTGGTGTCCTGCCCCTCCCTCCACCTGCCCCATGAGATAGATTCCAAGTTGGGCAGAGCAGTGGATAACCTTTTCTTCAATCATTTTTCCATTCATGCCTCTGGAGTTCTTTTAGACAGGAACAATTTGGCTCAGAAATTTTGACTCTGGGTTGTTAACCTCCACTGGCGGTTAACTCTGCCTTTCTACTGGAGTTGGACTCTGTGATTTTCCTCTCCCCATTTTGGGCATTTTTAGCTGACACCACTCCATTGAGTGTTGAGAGTCTCTCATCTCACAGGTCTCTGGTACTTTCTAGAGCTCTGCCCCCCAAACCTGCCACCCCCAAGGCTGCATAACCCATTCATTCTTCTGGATCTCTGGGTTTCTCACCTGTCCCCTGTACCGATACTTTATCCTGCTCCCCTCCCCACTACCACTCGAGTCGCTCCCTCCCTCTCTCTGCCTTCCATAATTATTTTCTTCTCGCTTCTAAGTGGGATTGAAAAGTTCATACCACTTTTCAGCCTCACAAACCGGATACTTTTGTCCTGGTATTGGTGCTAGTAGTTTATTATTTTTGTTTTGGTTGGTTTTGTAGTTATTATTTTAAATTATCATTAAGCTCTACTTATTGATTAAATATTGTGCTGTTCACCAAATTACACTCTATTAACCAAATGTCCCATATATACTTTTAGTGAGTTTTTGCATGATATTTTGGTTTGGGGTTATTAAGTTCTCATTTCCATGATAGTTATTAATTTCCCCAAGTTATTGTATCTACTTAATGAATTCTATTTTGTAGATTGGATTGACATTTTCATGCTGTATAAACCTTTGCTTTTCTTTTGTTGAAATACATTATATACATTTAAATTGCTTGAACATAGCTGTAATTATTCTTGTGACTTACTTGGAAATTTTTCTGTGTTATTCTCACACAAGGCAAGATTTATGAGATTGGAAATTTGGGGAGGAGACATGATTTTCAGTTTTCATAATACTGTTGTTTTTGTGGACTGGAACATCTGGAGAAGTTGCCTGGTTGAAACTATCCTTTGTCCAAACCACTTTAAAAAAAAATTGAGGAATTTTTAGTATCAACAGAAGTTCAGAAGGGAGGAGAGATTTTTTTGTTTTTGTTTTTGTTTTTTTAAATAAATTTAATTGTATATTTTATGTATTTACATTTCAAATGTTATGTCCTTTCCCAGTTTCTCCTCTGGAAGCCCCCTATCCCTCTCCCCCTGATTCTGTAAGAGTGCTCCCTTTCTCACCTACTCATTCCCACCCTATTGCCCTGACAATCCCCTACACTGGGGAATTGACCCTTCTCATGACAAAAGGCCTCTGGAGGAGAGATTTTATTTTCTGTTATGGAATGTGTTTTGAGGACTTCAGGGGTTTTGTTTTTGTTTTTGTTTGTTTTGTTTTCTCTCTTTTTTTCCTTTTATTGGATTTTTTTCCTTTAGATTAGCATTCCACAAGTTCCACCAATCCTACCTCTAAGCCATTCAGCAGTGGGGTCACAACTGATAATGTCTGTCTTTTGGGGAGCGAGAGAATTCAAACTCCAGTCCTGACGTTTCTACATCAAGCACACTTAATTACTGAACAATCATTTAAGTTCCCTGAGGAATTTATTAAATATGTCAGAGCCACCTTCTTGTCAGATGTGCCTTTGCAAATATTTCTTTCCATTTGTAGTATATTTTTGATCTGTTTTTGTTTGTTTGTTTTTACTGTGCCAGAGGAGTGTTGTTTAAGATATTCCAAATTTTGAATATTTACTCCAGTATCATATTTTTGAGATATTTTTTGAAAAACATTCCTCATTTCAAACTCTGGATAATGTTCCAGTATATCTTCTTAGAGTATGTACCAACATTAATATTTTCATTCATTTTGAATTTGTTTTTCAAATGAATGAGAGTTTGATGTTTAATTTTATTGTGACACTTGTAGACACTAATTTTTCCATCATTATTTACTAAAGACACTAACATTTGTTGGGAGTGTATTCTTGTTACTTCAGCTGAAATACAGTTCTTATAAATCCACTCTTTGCTTTGGGTCTGTTTGGTTTCTTTTATTTATTCATTTAAATCCATAACAACTCTACAATGACTTTTACAGTTTACCAGTAAATCCTATGGTACGGTTCTGTGACATCTCCTACTTTGCTTTTCCTTGGCTACAGCTGTTATTTGTTATTCTCACATTTTTTCTCATGCAACTTAAACTTTATTAATGTTATTATTCATTCAAGTTACTTGCATATTATTATATAATATATACATGATATTATATATAATACGATAACCTATGTAATATAAGATATATGCCATTTACTTTCACATATGTGATTACATTTTAAACATACATTTTGTAAATATTTTCCAAGTCTACTGCATGCTTAAACTTCTAATGATATTTTTGATAGGCAAAGTTTTAAATTATGGTTTAATTTTACTCATCAGCTATTTATTTCATGAATAGTTAAACATTTGTTTCTTCTTTGAATATTTGCATATGCTCCTGTCATAAGAAATTTCTTTGAGTTCTTTTAGAGCAAATATTAAAGAGGCTCTAGGCCTATGCTTCACTTTAAGTCACCGTAGCCATTAAGAGAAGCAGCAGAGATTCACATTTAAAAATATCGCCTCCTACTAAGACCCTCCTTGCTGCTACAATAGGACTTGCTTAAATATCCTTCTTTAATTGCTTGAATCCTCCCTATGATCCTTTCTGCTTCCTTCATCCACAGCTACTATTCGTAACAAGGCACATTACAGATATTTACCCTAAGATAATAAATTCAAATGGATCAAATATATAAATACTTACAAAATACAATCATATCACTTTAGATTTTATGAACTCAAGGATTTGGATTTGTATATTTGAATATAAGAAATTACAATGAACAAAGTCAAGGATAAACTCACTTATTTATTTTTTATTATTAACTTGAGTATTTCTTATATACATTTCAGTGTTATTCCCTTTCCGGTTTCGGGCAAACATCCCCTCCCCCTCCCCCTTCCTGGGGTGTTCCCCTCCCCACCCCCCCCCCATTGCTGCCCTCTCCCCAACAGTCTAGTTCACTGGGGGTTCAGTCTTAGCAGGACCCAGGGCTTCCTTCCACTGGTGCTCTTACTAGGATATTCATTGCTACCTATGAGGTCAGAGTCCAGGGTCAGTCCATGTATAGTCTTTAGGTAGTGGCTTAGTCCCTGGAAGCTCTGGTTGCTTGACATTGTTGTACATATGGGGTCTCGAGCTCCTTCAAGCTCTTCCAGTTCTTTCTCTGATTCCTTCAACGGGGGTCCTGTTCTCAGTTCAGTGGTTTCCTGCTGGCATACGCCTCTGTATTTGCTGTATTCTGGCTGTGTCTCTCAGGAGCGATCTGCATTCACATTTTGATCATCCGTCTTGAGTTTCATTTGTTCTAGGCATCTAGGGTAATTCAAGCATTTGGGCTAATAGCCACTTATCAATGAGTACATACCATGTATGTCTTCCTGTGTTTAGGTTAGCTCACTCAGGATGATATTTTCCAGTTCAACCATTTGCCTATGAATTTCATAAAGTCATTGTTTTTGATAGCTGAGTAATATTCCATTGTGTAGATGTACCACATTTTCTGTATCCATTCCTCTGTTGAAGGGCATCTGGGTTTCTTTCCAGCTTCTGGCTATTATAAATAAGGCTGTTATAATCATCAAATTGAACAATGATTATATAACTGGAAGATGAAAATTAGGTATATAAAATGTTTACAATATGTGGTAATTAACATAAGCTCAAAGCTTCATGATATTAATGACGTTTTTCAGAGTACTAAAATAAAGAAGGGGCTTCTTTCTAGAATGAGGTGGTGAATACATATTTTGTGAATGAGTAATGATAATAATCTCAGGAAAATGTGTAATCTACTCTCATAATTAGGAAAAGTGCTAACAGTTTCACAACTTGCCTCTCAAATTACTGAATATTTTATGTTATAAAACTCAAAATGACTTTAATCTCTGCATTAAGTTAAATATCAACATACATATTTAAAGATATTTTCCAATATCAGCATACTATCATTTATTTATAAACTATATGACCATTTAATACACATAGCTATAAGCCTCAAATGTAACACTGGAAAAAAAAGGAGGTAAGACCCAAATTTCCATATTTGCACTAGTTCTGATGCAATTAATGTTATTTTGAGTAGCTCTAAGCTACTAATAACTAAATCATGCATTAAATTTCACTCATGTCTCTTGCAGGCTAAGAGGAGACAGAATAAGAATCCATTTGTATGCAAACTTGTTTTGCTTTACTCTTACACTTTAAATCAAAGTAAATACTTAAAGACAAAATGTGAGAGCTTCAAAACAAAATCATATACATTTGGAAAGAAATGAAGCTAGATATGGCTTGCTCTCTTCAGTTACAATGTGAAATGAGAAAGACTTTTGTTTAGGACCTCTAGTTTATTTATAAAGAACTAATAAGTTTAAAATATGATTATTTTCTGATATAGAAATTCTACTTCTCAAAATTTATCCATGAAAATAAAATATTGCACAGATTTTATATACTATTATAATTTTAAGCAAAATTGAATACATAACAAACATTATTATAATTTAATCTTGGTGACTGTGGTAGACATGTATGTAGAAAACTGATACAGTCATATTCATATGAAATATGTATACAAAAAATACCATTCAAATTTTATTATACCCTATTTTATTTTCTGTATTTTCATTAACCTAGCATAATGTATATCTCAACATAATAATCTTCCAACTTTATGATTTACGCTGTCTTCATCTTCATATCTCTAAGTATCCAGATTAGTTAACTTGAATTTTTGGTGAAAATTATGCACACACTATTAAAACAGTTTATATTTTCACACACATATGTGTGTGTATATATAATATAATATTATGTATATATATATATATATATATATATATTTACATACTAAAATTAAACAAAACATCCATCACATACAACATATCTAGTCCTATTCTGTTTTTCTTTTCTTCTTCTTGTCCATTATGTCCATATTTTTACAAATTTCAATTTATTCAATGTCTAAAAATTTGATATTAAATTGACACAGAATTACAAGCCATGATTCTCACACTGCTAAAATTTGTGATGTAATAAATTTTCAAGATTCTAGATTATCAGTGCATTAAGCAACAGATATTATTGTTACAGCGGTTAACAAGAAAGGACCTGAATTAAATAAATATTTCAAGGTGTTAAAAATACATTAACAGAAAAAAGCGTGTGTGAGAGAGACAGAAAGACAGGAAGATGGAGAGTCAGAGGCAAACAGAGGCAAGGACTGGAGAGACAAACAGAGGGACATGGAGGAATGTAGTGTCAATTGGAACTTTTGATATCTTAAAAAAAAATCACTAACAGAAATAAGAATATGTTTTCAATTTACTCCCAAGTATGAGGATATGTATTGCTTTAACAGTGCTCGCTGTTTGCCTCTGCTTTGGTAGGGGTATGAGTTTGCCAGCTGCAGATAGTCTGAAAGTCTGTGATGTTTGGAATGCTTGTGAGTTTTCAGAGAGTATATAAATGCTAGGCAACTGAGAGGCAGAGTGGGCTATTGGTTGGTTGCTGTTGGTTGTTGTTGCTTATGGATTGGTAAACAGTCATGTGCACAGAAGGAATAAGAAGATGAAATTAGAGAGCTAGCAAATGAAGATCAAACTTGTCCCAGAACTCATTAGACACATAATCAGCAGGAGTAGTGTACTTAAATAATTTATTAATGCTGACATAAAACCAACACACTCAGTTTCTCTTATTTTTAGTCGCTTTTCAAATTACTGTTAAGCAATTAGGAATATGTCTCCAGGTTTAAAAGCTAATAAAAGCAGTTTAGTTTCTGATGTATTATATTTGTGACAGTACTGCTTCTGAATATAACAGTATATTTGCAAGCCAGTTCAGTACACCTTCCATAATTGATATTAACAAAGGTTAAGGATAGATATGTTTGATCTGCATGGTTCAATGGCTATGCCACTATGCAATCTTGAAAACTACCAAGCTTCAAAGCATACCTACACACTACCAATGTACAAATGGATATAATAAAACTGAAAGACTGCCTTCAGTATTAACAAAAGTTGATATTTCCACACTTATAATTACACATATAAAAAACCAAACATAAACTCATTAGTGTTCATGAATAAAGCACATAGGTATAAATTCTGTTGACATATAAAATACACACACACATATATATATAAATATATATGTAAATTACTATATAAATATGATATAAAATATTATATAAATATGTTCACTATAACATTTGAGATCAACCAAAGCTATGAAATCTGCTCAAGAAAAAATGAATGTTTATATAAATCATGTGATTGTAATATATTTTAATACTGTATATGAATTAAACATTAATGATCCTTACAAAAATTGAGGAAAAGCAGTCCAGTGATTGTTGCTCTAGTTCTTTGGACAAACCTGTGTTTATTGTTTTATACTCTTCTATTTACACTTTAAAAATTAGTGTGCTTGCGATATCACATGCAAAGTCACAACTGTCTCTGGTCTTCCTGTCTTTCTTTTAGGTTTTTAGGAGTGGGAAACTATATTAATTTCAAGTGCATTGTCAGAAATAATCTACTTTAAAGTTCATGTTTTAATTTCATATACAATTGTTTTTATCAAGCAAAATAATGAGTTTATGGAATTCAACAACTAGGTTATACCATTTTAGTTTTATCACTATAGAATCCATTCTTATATTAATCTTTATACTAAAATATTTCCATCAAATTTTTAAAAAGCACAACCATCTAGAATAATTAAAATGAATTACTTTTTCTTAGAGCATTTCCTGGCCACATATATTTTCTCTTGTACTCCCTAGGAAGAAAAAACTACCTAGACCTACCGTAGGTCTTTCTGCTAAAAGTATCCCAGGAATTTCCTAAGAAAATACTAAAAAAATCTTGTTCTCTTCCAATGAAGTAAAATTTCAAATTATCATTAAAATTCTGTGAGACACTTTTCAGTAATGAAATTTATAAAATTTAATTACTTGCTTATTTAAGAAATTCAGTCTTTGCCAAATGTCTGAACATAAAAATTAAAGAAACTTGTTAAAGCTTAAATCTTGTTAATGATTTTAACATCATTCACAAATACTTTTTATTTAAATATTAAATATAGTATTTATCAAATGGTTTCCTAACATCCTATGTTACTGCCTTAGTTTCTTATGCCTTATTGAAAAATATTGTTGAGGGTAGAAAGATGGCTCAAGCACACATTTGTGATACAAAGACACATATGTAGGCATAACACCTATTGATATCAATTAATAAAACCATAAATATATTGTTTGCACATCATTAAGTTTTTCTAGAGGGACAAAAGCATTATTGAATATACATATATGTAATATAAAGTATATATAATACAAAATATATTTTAAATAATGTACGGAGTCTGATTATGTAATATAGTCACAATACTCTCTCTATAGCTTACCTGAGTAGCTTAGAACCAAGAACTGAATATTGTTTACTCCGTAAAGATAATGACTTCAGCAATTCCAGTCTGATGTAAAGAACGGGAAGGTTCCTGAAGAGCTGTTCATTATTCAGTCCAAATTGGAATCTTGGAAGAGCTAGTCCTTATAGTAGTGAAGAGATGAACAGAAGAAGTAATCAGTAAATTAACCCAGAAACAAGAGGGAAGTTACAAACAAGAAAAACCAAATATTCTTCCTTCTGTCATATCATTAGTATGTGAGAAGCTCTTAAACGACGGCACCTATTTTGGGTGTGGTTATCCCCATATCAATTATACACTGAAGGTAATTTACCAAAAATGTGCTTATTGGCCAATGTGGTATACACAATTCCTCAGTTAATGTTTCCAATATCCTCTCCAGTGATTCTAAGTTTTGACAAATTAACAATTAAAAAACAACCTCCAAACTTTAACTCTTGCAAAGTTTACACACAAATATATTACTCTACAAACTGTATTCTCCCACCTATTTACTTCAGTCATATCAATTTTATCATATAACATATAGTTCAAATTTAAATGTTTCAACTTCTTCCTGGAGGTCTAAATTAATCATCTCTCAAAACACAATGAATATATAATGAATAGCTCTCCAGGAAATCTCCAGGACTATACCTCAAACTTGTACTCATGATTGGTATTTTTCAGTGGTGAATTTGACACACTCTTTCAACTTCAGGGAGGTATGGTGCTTTGACTATGCTTGGCAAGGAGAGTGGCACTATTATGAGTTATAGCCTTGTTTGAGTAGGTGTGGTCTTGTTGGACAAAATATATCACTGTGTCGGTCTTAAGTCCCTAGTCCTAGCTGCTTGGAAGCTAGTCTTCTTCTCCTAGTGGCCTTCAGATGAAGGTGTAGAACTCTCAGCTCCTCCTGTGGCATGCCTGTTTGAATACTGCTATGCCCCTTCCTTGATGATAATGGACTAAACCTCTGAACCTGTAAACCAGCCCAAATTAAATGTTGTCCTTATGAGAGTTGCCTTGGTCACGGTGACCATTTTACTTGATCACAGCAATAAAACTGTAACTAAGACAAAAGATCACCTTATATAAATAGAAATCCCGGTTATCGAGCCATAAATAGGTATCCTCAACTTCGGCAATCCTGGGTACTTTTTTCATAGGCCTATTAGACAATGACTGGAATGACTGAAGAAAAAGCTACCTATAGAGTAGATTTCCCCATCTTATTGTTTACTGACCTTCTCTGCTGAAATTACCGTTTGATTAACAGTTATATGAGACACAATTGTCTTCATATTCTTTACCCATTAGACAGATCTACTTACATTTCCAAATGTTTTTTTTTTCACCAATTTTCCCATCATGTTCCTTCTAAATGCCTAACCATCCACAGAAATGACTGTAACATATGAACTAGTCATAACCACACATCTGGTCATTTACCTTCATAAGCAAAATGTGGGGATATGAGAACTGAAAAAAAGACCCAGTAAAGGGCTGTAATGTTGTAGTCATCTACTTCTAGCTGGTACCTAAATCAGGCCTTCTTCTATCAGTCAATCAGATGGTACTCTCCAGGAGAACATAAATGGATGCTTAGAGACAGAGAATTGTAAATGAAATACTAACCGCAGGTATTTGACTGAATTGTGTTGTAACTTATCTATTTGGCACCAATCATGTTATGCCACTTTAATTTTATGAGTCCTACACACATCCAATACTGTGGCATGGTATTTTAAATAATACATACTCAAGAGAGGCAGCTAAGGTCTCATGGAAACTGAATAGCCCATCAACAAACATTTAGTTTCCACTAAAGCCTAAGAGTATGATAAGAATTATCTCAAAGGTAGGCTAGTTATATATAGAATATGTTAAGACCTTGCTCAGAAATTCAAAGGACCTCCACTGTAATGTATGTATGAAGGCTAGCAACAGGCTCCAAACAACATCTCCATACTTCACAGACACCTTGAATATCATGAGATTTGGTGAACCATTAAGCCCAAATGTCAGAACAGGCTGCATGAGAGCCTGATACGACTGAAGAACCTTATTATGTCCTGGGTCCTACTAAAAGCTATAAACATTCTGAATCACTTGGTGTATGGGTCAGATCCATAATGAGGAATGTACAGGTCCAAAATAAGTAGGCCCAAATGAGCATTATGATTATTTCCTCATGGTCATAGGGGCCAGGTATAGAAGTTAATTTCTAGTGTAGAAGGAATTTTCTACATGAGTCATTCCAGTAGCCATGTTAGAAATTTTACTGATCTATAAGATCATTTCATTTGTTCTGAGTTTATTTTCTGTTCATATATATATATATATATATTTTTTTTTTTTTTTTCAAGAGATATACATGTCAAGTCAGGAGTGCCTGATACCTTCGGCTTATTTGGCTTACCTAACATAATGTCATTAATATACTGGACTAATTTGGTACTTTATGGAAAATGCATATAATCAGGATCATCACTTTAAAATCACTTTTGACACAGGACTGGGAAATTCATATGTCCTTGAGACAGAATTGTTAACTACCCTGCTCACCATGTCAACTAAAAGCAGCTGTCTTTCAAATATACCCTAAAAATGAGCTTTGAGGGAGACAGCATTTGTGAAATTAATAGCTACGTATGAGGTATCATGAAATGTATTAATCTCAACTATGAAAACTGCATCTGGCACAACAGCTGTAATTGGAATCACTACTTGATAAAGTTTGTTATAATCAGCCATCACTCTCCACAGTGAGTGAGATATGGTAAGAACCAGCAGCCATACAATTTTCAAGTCCTTAATTTGTACTAATTTTCTGTAATCCGTCTAGTAATGTGATATTTGTGGCTCACTATTTTTCCTAGGTGTGTCAATTTAAATCATCTTCACTTAGACTTCTCAAACCAAAATTCTACACTCCACATGTCAGTGCTATATATGGATTCTGTAAATTGTTTCTCTATTTTAAAGTTCCAAGATTGGATAAATAACTAGAGGATTAGTTAGGACAATCAGGACCCAGCAATGTCCAGAATAACCAGAAGACCACTGATCACATGACTTCTGTGACACCTTAGTTTAATGCTCTCCCCTGGTATCAGTGGCAATTAAATTAAAATTGATTTCTGGTACCACCCCCCCATTACATTTCCCAACTATATTGTTATTACAGTCAAAGATAATAAGTTCTTCTGGGAAAAGGATGGAAGACAGGTGAAATGATCTTAACAAATCCTTCCTGAAGGGGACTTAGATTTTCCTTTACTCAAGGTGGTCTGGATGTGTCATAGGTGCAAGTCATCACAAAATTTGTTAATGGGCCATGACTCTCTGTTTTTCTGATCAAATATAGCTTTTGTTCACTTGTTTTAGAGGGTTTTTCTTATGGTGATCAAAGAAAACTTTAATAGGTTTCTGATTTATTTCAATTTCATTCTGGAAACAGCATCATTAATTAGCATACACCAAAGCCAGACTGTTACAAACATTGCTTTCCTGTGCAACCCACTGTGATAGCTGTATTCTTCTAGCCTTTGATGAGTCATTGCTAGAGCTTATTCCTTACTACTTAGAGACCAGATTAAATCCATTAGATTTCGTTCATTCAACAGTGGACACATCTCCCATCTTAAGGTCTGCAACAGGAAAAAGAACAAAAATAAAATTCTGTGGAAGTGCTGCTTTCTAGTCATCATTTTGCATTTAGTGAGGAATATTTCACCTGTACACTTCTATTTGGAAACATTAGGTTTTGAACAAGAGTCCACTCCAGCATTACAATTTCCCAAGCCAAAAAAAAAAAAAAAATCCATTCATCAATTCTAGGCAAGAGACAGTATCCTCCCCATCTTCTCTGCAAAAATCATCTTTTGACAAATAATTCAGCCAACCAATTAAACTCTAGGTACCTTTTAATAATTCTGTGAGCTTTAATATTAAAACCAAAATCCTTGCTTAATGGTCCTTCATAAATAGACACAGCCTGACCCAGTTTTGTTTCCTCAACATTATCACACACCACCAAGATTTATTTCTACAAACTTCCTCCAGAATTGTACTTGAATTTATTTGAAAAGATTTTAAGTTCCTCAAGGTCATCTCTCACCTTCTCCTAGTCCATACTTCCTACTTTATTTTTCAGGGCTTTCTTTGCATTGAAGCCAGTTGTAGCTCTAGAAACAATGCTGTGAAGGAAACATAGTCTTTTATGATATCTTCTTCAGAGGAAATCTTCTCCACTTCTATAAACAAAGTAAGATAAATATTCACAGGGCATGGTGTAGAGACCAATATAGCAAGTTATGGGTACAGAAGTGCATCTTTTTTTTTCAGGGCAGTGAGCCTCTATCTTGTAGATATTGCTCTCAGAATCTAAGACCTCAATTCCCTTGTCCTTGTTTGGGTATTCCCATACATCTTCATCCTAAATTAAAATATTCCTTCCTTTATTCTTGTTAGTTTTTTGTTTTTTGGTTTTTTGTTTTGTTTTGCTTTTTTGCTTTAACTACTGACACCCTTCAAGGTTTGGAGTTAATTCTGTTTTGCAAATCAGCTAATCATATAATGAGAGCCTACTTAGGTTTGTTTTTCCACAACTTGAGCTTTGTGGCTGCTAGGGAAAAAGATTTTCTTCAGGGCACATTGAGAAACCTTTAAATTATTTACATGCATCTGGAGCTACTCAGTTTTATTACTGAATTCACTCTGTCTTTTGTTGCTTTGACTAAAGATGTTTAATAGACTAGAGAATCATTATTTTTCTATAAAAGTTTGAAGATTTATATATAAAGTTTGTCTAAATTGATTGCTCCTCACAAAATGTGAAGCAGAAGTACTAAAATGTATTTATCTTGATAAGGTTTTTAATAGTTTTCTCTATAGATTTTTAGTATTCTGCTTTTGCCAGAGGAATATTTATTAACCTGTGGGCTTCATTAGGTTGGAGACCTAACTCTAGGTACCACCAAACCCCTTGTGTGTGTGTGTGTGTGTGTGTGTGTGTGTGTGTGTGTGTGTGTGTGTGTGTGTGTTTAAAGCAGGTAATATGATAGATATTTCATTTTATTAGCTACAATATAAAAAGCATTAAGAAAGATCATAAAAGTACCATACCCTTCATAATTTATAGTGTACCGTTTCTGGAATAGGATTCTATTCATGAGAACTGAAAAATATGAAATAACTGGATAAAATATTAAATTGACTGAGAAACCTAAAAGGACATATAAATACATAAAGAGGCTGATGAATGGTAGGTACACAATAATTACACCCATATAAAAATAATCAGAGTGCATAAAATACATAATAAAAATAAGTACCAATAGTTAAAATGCAAACCATTATCATTTATCACTAGTAATAAAGATTCTAATTTAATACTATTCTTTTTCCTGTCAGGTTGTCGAAATTTAAAATATTGCTAATATCAACAGAGAAGTAAAGAGAACTTCCCAGTCCCATGTAGAGGTGGGAGGAGTATTGTTTATTGACTAACTAAACTGACTAACTATTGATGGTCAGGCCATCAATCCCCAAGACTTTCTAATAGTTTATTAGCAAGTATCACAAAAATTTATACATAAGCATAATACCTAAGGTACATTTTTCCTTTCTCTTTGTTTTCCTTTTCCTTTTCTTTTCTTTTTTTCTTTAGTCTGCTACCTCCGTTCATGGAATGACATTTTATACTTTAAGAACACTCATCTTTTCTCAGCAAAATTTCTTCAGAAATTTCTTTACATCACATGCAGAGATTTTTCTCTAAGGTGATTCAGCATTCAGTCAAACTATTAAGAATAATGAACCATCAGTATTACTTAGTAATTTGGTAGGCAATTTAATTAATGAACGTATACTTCATTATATGCATATTAAAATTTCTAAAAGGATTATTTTGATCTTCCTTCTTCTTGAACATCATATGGTCTCTGAATTTTATCTTGGGTATTCTAAGCTACTGGGCTAATATACAAATATCAGTAAGTGCATACCATGTGTGTTCTTTTGTGACTGGGTTACCTCACTCAGGATGATATTTTCTAGGTCTATCCATTGAACTAAGAAGTTCATGGAGTCATTGTTTTTAATATCTGAACAGTACTCCATAGTATAAATGTACATTTTCTGTATCCATTCCTCTGTTGAAGGGCATCTGGGTTCTTTCCAGCTTCTGGCTATTATAAATAAGGCTGCTATGAATATAGTGGAGCACGTGTCTTTGTTATATGTTGGGGCATCTTTTGGGTATATGCCCTGGAGTGATATAACCGGATTGTCGGGTAGCACCATTTTCAATTTTCTGAGGAAACTTCAGACTGATTTCCACAGTGGTTGTAACAGTTTGCAATCCCACCAACAACGGAAGAATGTTCCTCTTTTTCCACATCCCTTCCAGCATCTCTTCTCACCTGAGTTTTTGATCATAGCCATTCTTATTGGTGTATGGTGGAATCTCAGGGTTGCTTTGATTTGCATTTCCCTGATGACTAAGGACATTGAACATTCCGTTAGGTACTTCTCAGCCATTTGATATCCCTCAGCTGAGAATTATTTGTTTAGCTCTGCAGCCCATTTTTAATAGAGTTATTTGATTCTCTGGAGTCTAACTACTTGATTTTTTGTATATACAGGATATACGATTTTTGTATTTACAGGATATACAATTGGTAAATATCTTTTTCCCATTTGCTGTTTTTTTCTAATGACAGTGTCCTTTGCCTTACAGAATCTGCAATTTTATGAGATCCCATTTGTCTATTTTTGATCTTAGAGCATAAGCCAGTTTTGTTCTGTTCAGAAAAATTTACCCTGTGCCTGTGTGTTCAATGCTCTTCCCCACTATCTTTCTATGAGTTTCAGTGTATCTGGTTTTATGTGGAGGTCCTTGATCCACTTGGACATGAGCTTTGTACAGGGCTATAAGAATGGATTGATTTGCATTCTTCTAAATGCTGACCTCCAGTTGAACCAGCACAATTTGTTGAAACTGCTGTCTTTTCTCCATTAAATGGTTTTTAGCTCCTTTGTCAAAGATCAATTGACCATAGGTTTGTGATTTCATTTCTGGGTCTTAAATTCTATTCCCTTGATCTACCTACCTGTATCTGTACCAGTACCATGCAGTTTTAAATCAATATTGTTTTGTAATGCAGCTTGAGGTCAGGGATGGCGATTCCCTCAGAAGTTCTTTTAGTGTTGAAAATATCTTTGCATCTTCTGAGATCTTCTTGGATTTCTTTCTTAAAAGACTTGAAGTTCTTGTCATACTGATCATTCACATGCTTGGTTAGAGTCACATCAAGCTTTTTTTTGCATTATTTGTGACTATTGTAAAGGGTGTCCTTACCCTAAATTCTTTCTCAGACTGTTTATCCTTTGAGTAGAGGAAGGTTTTTTTTTTGTTTTTTTTGTTGTTGTTGTTGTTTTTTTAATCAGTTTACACAGTATAGTTGAAATAGGCCAACAGCAGCTCACATTTAAGAAGCTGAGGACCTAGAACCTCATAGTTACTCACTGAATTGTAAGCAGTCACAGACTGGTTCAGAGGGCCTGAGGATTACTGCAGAGCAACTTGTCTTCATTATCTTGGAAGTTCAGGTAAGGTTGTTTTTAGTAACAGAGGAGATATCAATAGGAGGAAGAAAATAGGTAAATTAAATGAACTTAGCAACAAGAGGGAGGCTGAGTTAGCAAAATGGACAATAATTGTTAGTCCCTTACTTTCCTTTTGTTGAACTCTGAGCTGATACCAGAAGGTACCGTCCTCATGCATCAGTTCAATTTCACAAAGATTTTGTCACAATCCTAGCAGCTATATTTAAAACGAAAAAGAAAATCCAGATCAGGCTGACTTTTTGGATGACTCTATGTTAAATCAAGTTGGCATTTAAAATCAACCATCACCACAGCCTCATCTGATTTTAACTGTTATTTCATCAGATATATTGGTACATTTTGCAAGTTGGAAAATGAAGGAAAATGATTGTTCCCCAAGCTAATAATTGACAGAGTTCCCTAATTCTTGGTGTAGATGCTCCACCTGAATGAACAGGCTTGATTTTCTTACTAAATAACTTTGCTACAGTCCTGATGGTCTACAATGCCACCTCAGATTTGTTCAGTGTGTTGAAGAGAGCCCACACCTAAGCTCTTTATTTTCCATGTGGCTACTGAGGTCATTCGTTCTCTCCCCTTGAGAATAATACACTGATAATCAACTTCTGAAAGCCTAGTTCTCATATATTTACTTTGAATTTTATAATACTCTTTCTTGATTAAAGTATGGAGCTTCCTGTGGGTAAGGAGAAAAACATTGATTAAACTATATCATTATCTTCAGATTCCAGAAGACAGTGTCTGAATAAATTTGGTGAGTGAAATGGGATAAAGTCTATGTATTAATAAGTGCATCTGTTAAGAAACAACAAAGGTGTTTCTGAACTGAATATTATAATTGGTTATTTTATTTATTTACATTTCAAATACTTTCCCCCTTCCCAGTTTCCTCTCCACAACCCCTCTATACCATCTCCTGTTCGCCCTGTTTCTATGAGGGAGCACTCCCTTGCATCCATCCATTCCTGCCTTACCTCCTTAACATTCCCCTCTACAGGGGGAATCAAGCCTTCATAGGACCAACGGCCTCCCCTCTCATTGATGTGAGACAAGGCAATTCTCTGCTATGTATGCAGGTAGAGCCATGGGCTGCTCCATTTGTACTCTTTTCTTGGTTGTTTAGTCCTTGGAAGCTCTGGAAAGTCTGCTTGGTTGATGTTGTTGTTCTTCCTATGGGGTTGTAAACCCTTTCAGCTCCTTCAGTCCTTCATCTAACTCCTACATTGTGATCCCTGTGCTCAAGTCCCATATCATTTTTGACTCCAGAATCTGCCTCTGTATTCATCAAGATCTGGCAGAGCCTTTCAGAGGACACAGTTATATCAGACTCTTGTCAGTAAGCACTTCTTGGCATCAGCAATAGTGTCTGAGTTTGATATAAGCAGATGGGATGGATCCCTAGGTGGGGCAGTCTCTGGATGGCCTTTCCTTTAGTCTCTTCTCCACTTTTTGTCCATACATCCTTTTAAACTGGAGCAATTCTGGGTTATTACAACCCTGCTTGCATAAGATCTCATCTGAACTGGGTTTTTAAATAAACCCAACAAACAATAATAGCAACATCAAGCAACATTAAATAAACTAATATTAAAACAAGTGCTTTAACTTCTGTATTAGGTCCATCGTTATCATCACCATCACCACCACCACCACCATCATCTTCTTCATGATCAGGATGTGAAAGTGTTTATTACACAGTTCTTTAGTACTGTTTTCTTTATTTTATGTATATTCTCATTAAGAACAGTAAGGTAAAGTTGAGCAACATTAAAAGAAATACCAGCTGACTTCTCCATGATTCCTAGCCTCTTCTACTACAAAAGTATTTGGAAAGAAGATTTGAGATAATCATGTCAGATCAAATACATGCATTGTTTTGGAGGTGCCAGGTAAAATGTGAAGGCAAAGTCACACCATCAGCCCTGAATCTAAAACGGGAAAGACCTAGTTCTCAAATTATTCACCACAGTTGGGTATACAATGGCTTAAGGTCCTTTCCTATTTCCACCTGATATTGATCCAACCAAACCCACTAGCCTTGCTTTGGTGTAAAAGACTTTGCTGAATAGGCCCTTGGTAGAGAATTCTTGACCATAGTATTCTATATTTGATCCTTAAAGGTGGACATTAATCTCATATTTTATGATGCTTTTAGTTATTTTTGAAGAGTTTCCAAGATCTTACCTCAGTGTGTTTCCTCTACATATCAAGCAAGCTGTTTAGCCATCAAATGTCACATCTATCTGAGATGCAACCTTTAGTCAGACTAGGTTTACATTTCTATCTAAATAGAAAAAATCAGTAACATGAAAGGAAGCAATAAAGCCAAAGAGAAATCAGAACCCAACAAGACAAACAATAAAAGATAAAGCTACATGTAACCAGACGTGTTCTACAGTAGAAATCAGGCATCCAAATCATTGAATACACTTTCTCTATAATATCTTTTTTTTCTTTTTTATTTATTTATTTATTTTATTAACTTGAGTATTTCTTATGTACATTTCGAGTGTTATTCCCTTTAATATCTTATTATACCTTGCATTGTTCTTCTTTCCAACTGGATCAGTTGTCTGAATCTTTCCCTAATGAATATTGCATATTCCTGGTCTTCCCTTCCTTGCGTCTCCAGTGAAGCTTTACTTGATCATAAAACACACTCATACCATGCTACTGGGAGCTATCTATAGTTATGACAACTGTGGAATGGTCATCTGGGATTTCCTATGAAATCTCAGGGTAAGGAACTGTGACCTCATAACTCACTCTTTCTCCTTGCTTACCAAACAACATCATGTACATAATTATAAGACATTTGAACAGCTTGAGCTATACCTGAGCCATCTTGAACCATGGGTGCAAGTTACCAGAAACATAAGGAAGAATTTATTTGACTTGCTCTTAGAGCTTTCAGTCCAACACAGCTAGATTGTTTCTCAATTACAATAAGGTAATACTGGCACAGAAATTGTTCAGGTTTCTTTTAACATAAGAGAACTTCTATAAATTTGGAGGCTACCCAAGCTGCCCTGAGATAGTACCTCTTGGATTTTAGTGTCTTAGATTCATACAATTATTGTACCACAGAAAGAATCATTTAAGGAGAAGTTTATTACAGATTCCTGAGTAGAAGTTTAAGTGAGAGTGGACAGAAGTTAGTCTGTGAAAGGTCATCAGAGAGATTTTCAAAGGACAAGTGGAAAAAGCTGAAGGGAGGAATCAGTATGGTGATGAACTAGTTACAACAGCTGGTCCATCAGAAAGCGGTTCAGTGCCTTCTGCCCATTCACTCATGTCCCTACCAATAATGTCCACGTTGGAAATATGAAAGATTTCAATTGGCATTTGTGATATCAAAGAAAGATATTCTCATAACTATTGCTGTGCCAGATGTGTCCCTATCCAGTTTCTGTTTCTTAAGGTCATCATCAACCTGGCAGAAGGATCTATATGATCAAGATTCCTGATACTAGCAAATTATAACATATATATATATATGTATATATATATATGTATGTGTGTGTGCATGTTAACTAAACTATAATATATATTTTATAGCATATGTATTATATATAGGATAGTGTACTATATATTATAGATTGATAGTATAGTACAGTTAGTATTGTATAGTATACTATATACTGCATATATATTTAAGTGTACTGTACTATATATATACTATAAATATTCTGTATATACTATAATATGTAGTGTGTATATAGTATAATATATAATATAGTGTATATAGTATAAATGCATACACTATATAAACAGTATATAGAGATAGTATACTCTATAATATATATAATTATATATATATTATTATATATATTACATATATATTATAACTAAACTATAACTATGCCAGTCACTAATTTCTCTAGCTAGAAGTGACTCTCCATAATCATTCCATTTCCAAATGTTCTATAAAGTTGAAAGCCATTAGACAAGCTCCTACACATGCAGCATGGTAAGGATGGGTATTGATTAAAATTTCAAATCCTTCAATGGATTTAACTTTTATGAAGTCAAGTACCTCCAGATCTATTTGTCAATAGAAATACCCTCACCTAAATTTCCAGATGTGTGTTTTATACATCTCTATGTGTCCCTCAGTCCAGTACATTTGACACTTAAGATTACCTATCATGTCCTTACAACTATGGTTTTGTGTGCCCTCCAAGTTAAATAAAACAAGTAGTCTTTGGCATTTCATATGTCATGAGCTCCTCTTTAAACTGATTCTGCTCTAAACATTATTTGAAAAAAATAACCAGTCCCACTTTTGGATGCCAGTTACAATTTCTTTGCGGGCTTTGGCAATGTTGCCATCTCTCTTGTCTCTAGCCTTGTTAGGAGCAGTTGCCTTTGGATAAGTGTGAGCTATTGCATCCTCTTATGTCTCTCTTTTATGTAAATTGGTGAAACATTTTTTCCTGCATCTCATTTTTGGTTTTCACTCTAAATTGTCTAAAATATCCAGTAAATCCTGTTTAAAGGCAGAATGTTATATTGCCTTGTTCTGGCCCAGAAAAAAATACTTTTTGTGCTATTTTGTTTTTGTTTTTGTGTGGTATGTATCTTTTTTATTCTTCATTTTTATGTTTAGAAAAAGGTTATGCTATGTGACTTTATCTGAATTAACGTGTACTGTGCACATTGGTCAGCCCTGTACCAATCCTCAAGTTCACACACTTAGTTATTGAAGTACTAAAGTCATAGGCATATCTCAACGCCCAGCTCTGTTCTCCCAAATTTAAGGGGGATACTTGGCCGTGGACAAAATAGTTAAAATTTTAGCTTTGTTGACCCAGACGTGGTCTTTGTAGTCCCAAATAGTGTATTCATCACAATCTTAATGCTAAGAACCTCTATGTTTATAAACCTATATAGTTTATCTCTTCCTACTTTCTTAGTAATATTCTGTCCTAATTTTTTTTTCCTTTTTTTGGATATTTTATGCATTTACATTTCAAATGTTATCCCCCTTTAGCACTCTCCCTCCCCCCATTTACCCTCCCCCTTTTTCTATGAAGATACTCTAACTTTCAACCATCTATTCCTACTTCAACACCCTGGAATTCCCCTACACTGGGGAAATGAGCCTTCACAGGTCCATAGGATTCTCTCCTATTTATGCCTTTGTCTTTGTTATCATAGTGACATAGTAACATCTTTTTATGGTTTTGGAGGCTTTTACCTGCTGTTCAAAATTCTTTCTTTCTTTCTCCTTCCTTCCTTCCTTCCTTCCTTCCTTCCTTCCTTCCTTCCTTCCTTTCCATTGCTCTTTCTCTCTTTCTTTCTTTTTTTAAACCTTTTTTCTTTGTTTGTTTGAGACAGAGCTTCTCTGTGTATCATTGGTTGTTGGAACTAACTCTGTAGTCCAGGCTAGCCTTACTGTCAGAGACATGGCTGCCTCTGTCTCTCCAATGCTGATATTAAGTCATGCAACACCACCACCTGGCTATCTGAAAATTTTTGAATCTTCCATAAAACAAAACCAATGGCTCTTTGACCACATCAAACCTATAGCGAATGGTACCACATCTTGGTGCTATTTTCTACATTGTGTTACTATAATAAAATACCTGAAATTTGGATCCCAGGCTGGCCTCAAACTCCAGATGCCCTGCCTCTGCCTTCTTCAGCAAATCCAACTGGCCTGTGCAACCAAATAGGGACTGAAGAAAAGGTCATCCAGACTATGATGTAGAGAAGGCCTTTTCCAAAATGAGGGAACAATGTTATGACACCTTACTATAAACCAAAGGCCAAGGGATGACAGAGCAATGAAAGGACATGAGGATAATGAAACAGAGTATTTCTGGGCATCCATCCCATATGCAGCCATCAAACCCACTCACTATTGCTGATGCTAGGAAATGCTTGCTGACAAGAACCAGGTGTGGGTGTCTCCTGAGAGGCTCTGCCAGAGCCCTACTGATACAGATGAGGATGGTTGAAGCTAATCACTTAACTGAACAAGGGGACTCCAATGAAGGAGTTAGAGAAAAGACTGAAAGAGCTGTAGGAGTTTGCAACACTGTAGGAAGAACAATATCAACCAACCAGACCACACCAGAACTCCCAGGGACTAAACTACCAACCAATAGAAGGAGAGATCCATGACTCCGGTCACATATGTAGCAGAGGACAGAATTGTCCAGCATCAATAGGAGGAAAAGCCCTTGGTCCTGTTGATGGCATTGTTTTCCCATAATGCCAGGGCATTAAGTTTGGAGTGGGTAGGGGGGAATGGGAGCATCCTCATAGAAGCAGGGGGATGGTGATGGCAGTATGGGAGAGGGAGAAAGGTAATAACATTTGAAATAAAAGTACATAAAATATCCAAGAAAAATAAAATTTAAAAGAACGAATAGTTTAAAAATACCTGAAATAATGTTAGAAGTAAATGTTTTAGGATCCATTAATTACAATGGCTGAGGATATAAGACAGTAACTACAGAGATGGTATAGCAGAGTAAACACTATATTTCACAAGTTAAGAAGCAAAAATGAAAAGGCCAGGTATCCTCAATTTCCTCCCACGGTAAAGACCTGTTGACCTACATACATCTAACTAGGCTGTGCTTACCCCTCTGGAAATTAATCAATTGAAATTGGAACTTTTGGGGACAACATCATTACATTTCAGCTCATAATGCCTTCCTTGTCCTCAGGATTCTTTCCAGGAAATACTCTCAGTTTCGTTATCCTCCTGTCCTTTCATTGCTACATCATCCCTTGCCCTTTAGGTTTATAGTAATGTGTCATAACATTGTTCCCTGATTTTGGAAAAGGCCTTCTCTACATCATAATCCAAATTCCAAACTTTTGTTCCTCTAAATGGAAACAATGCATAGCTCTTTTTCTCTTCCTCATTGTATTGATAACATTTCAGAAGAAAATAAAAAACAAAAATTAGCTACGAAACTATTTTGCATTGATAATAGCTAACATTTCTATCCAGTAAAAACTCTGGCAGAAAATCTGTTCATTCATTGCTACTGTACTTAATAGAGAGTAACATATTGAAGTTTGTGTATTATGAGAACTTGTTTTACTTATCCAAACCCAGCAATTCAAAGAACTGTGCAGTTTCATAAATAACAATGTTGTAACCACTATGTTTACTGCTCTAAGGAAATGTTATCCTGATGCATAGCACAGCGATGGACCTACTGTCTGCAATTAAACTTTGAAAATTGGCACCTGTGTACAGATGCTATCATTCTGCCTAAAACAATACAATTAAAGAACTGTTCTAGCCAGAGACTTTTCAGAGAAGGCTGAGAATATTAACATATGAATTGCATTCTGGAAAACTTACTATTCAGTTTATACAGAAAGCGTTTTAAATATGATTACTGCAAAAATGGCATACATAAGCTGATTTTAAAGCCAAATTTCACTTTAAATATAGCAGTGCAAAGCTGCGATTTGGATGACACTACATATGGTGTTTAGATCTATGCTCAAAATGCTCCTACAAGGTTTTTCAGCAAGGAAAAACAATTTGTTAAAAAAAAAAAAAGCAGAGCACGTCAGAGGTACTTTTTTACATATATAAATTTAAATTAGAGGAGTACATCTGTTTTGCATGAAAATTTATGATGGTTGTTTCCTTTTCTGAATCTGTTGAAAACAATGATTATTTAATAGAACTACTGTAATTTTAGTTTTTAGTTTAATTCTTGTATACAAATTGCTACTATAGCTTATTAGAATTGTGTATTTTAATCTAAGTATTTTGCTCCTAAGTTTTTCCCAGATGCAAATAAACCAATCTTGATTGTCCTGATACACTTGGAAAAAGTTAGAAATTGGGTTGCCTTATTAATAAATGTGTTTAGATATGCTAAACAATACTTAATTTGAAAGTATTTTCTTTCTCGCTTTTAAGATTTATTTATTTTATTTATATGAGTGCACTGTTGCTGTCTTCAGACACACCAGAAGAGAGCATCAAGTTCAATTACAGCTGGTTGTGAGCCACCATGTGGATGCTGGGAATTAAACTCAGGACCTCTGAAGAGCAATCAGTGCTTTTAACCACTGAGCTATCTCTCCAGCTCAGGTATTTTCTGAGAGCGAGAAACATGTTAGTTTTGTTGCAAGTGGTTGCATGTAAAGAAAAATAGCCTTGTGAAAGCCATATATCTTCACTTCAAGCTAGCTTGTGTTATGTTTTCTCTACTACTGAACATAGTATCTGTACACACATATCAATATGTGTATCTCTTTAATTTCTTCTCATTCTAAATGATGATTATCGATATGCAATTACATCAACTTCTAAATATATTTCACTGCCAGTGTAATAGTGTTATAAATACACTCTGAACATGAAGAATTACAGTCTCTAAGGTTGACTACTGATATTGTAATCAAATTAATTAGTTTGTATTTTGCACTCAAGTCATTGTGTCATGAATATATTTTTTACACCTACTGGTTTCATTCATTTGCAGGTGTAACAACTAAATGTATGTTATATTCTTAATTAATATAAAGAACTTAAAATGTCTACATTCAATCATAAAATATTAATAATTTAAATCATTGAGACTGTATTTTGATATAAAATTAGTTCCTGTTTCTTAGTACTCTTGTTTTGCACACATTTTTATCTCAGTTCTGAAGTTATTTTTTCTTGAGAATCTATATTTCAATTTAAAAAATAACTTTTACTCTTTAGTCGTAAGTTCCTTGTTCACATTTTATTCATTTAATTATAAGGTTTCTATACCACCTTCCTATTGTTTCTTACAGTACTGAGTGAGAACAACATGAGACTCCCTTTCAGTTCTTCCTTCTTCCCAGTGGCATTTTTCACTGCAGTGGAAATCATAAGTCTAATGCCCATCCTTACTTTGTAGCCACCTTCTAGAAAGGTGATTTAAAAGGAAAAAAGTTTGTGTGATTTTTAGGCTTTCCTTGCCACTGCAATAATTATTGTTATGAAGAAAATTTGTAATAATTACATAGGCTAAAACTTCTCATACTTAATAGGAAGTGGCTGCCATATATGTATATAATTAACCTTAGGGGAAAATGTGCATTTACTGGCATTGAATGTGTGGATTATTTACTTCTAAAACAATGCCATAGTGTTCTGTCATTTAGGAATGAGGATGATTTCCAGTGAACAGTTCTTACTATAATCCACTTTTTTTATTAATGAATTCAGCACAACATGTGAGAAAGTAAGAGTTTAGGAATCATTAATAAGAGGTGCTAATTTTAAGTTCTACATTCTATTCTACATAATGTAGACAGACTTTTTTTTTTTTAGAAAATACAAGTAATGATTTCAAGTTTCAAATAACAGTCTTGGTCTAGGAAAATGGCAATAAATATAAAAGTATACATGTGCAGTTAGGGGACTCTAAGGCTGTACAATGTTAGAAATAACCAACTAATTTGATAATGAGATATAAGAAAGTTTCATAGTACATCTCCAACTATTAACAAAACAATTTAATAACTGAGATGACAATTGAATAGTTATGAGCTACAGCTTTGGGGATGAATGTACTTCAATGTGGAGAAGTGGTATTCAGAATACCTACTTACAATCTTATTAAGATACAGTTTCCAGGAAATTTTAAAAATGTGTTTGGAACTCTGAGGCTGGAAAGATCACTCAGTGGTTAGCGATATGTACAATAGGAACTTTTAATATGAATTTTCCATTCCTAGGTCCCATATAGGCAGTTTATAACTGACCCAAACACTAGGTGCTAGGGATCTGATACCCTCTGTGGGCCTGTGTAAGTATCTCTATTCATGTGCACACATTCATATGTAATACACACATACCTTATTAAAAGTGCATCACTTTAAAATATAGTATGGAAGTGATTCCAGAAATGGACACAAGAAATTAATATGAAGGCAATTTATTTAAAATTTAGAGGAATTGTGAGATATTTGGTATAATATAAATAAGCAATAGTAGAAACCTAGAGATACAAGAACAGTTGGAGTGTAATTATAGGACTGCAAGTCTAGAGATTTTGGTGTAATAGTGAGTATGAAGACAAGAAAAAAAATTATTAATTGTGATGTTACTTTATACTGTCTTAGACCATTCTTCAACTCTCAATGAGATCACATGATGTAGTCAACAGCATTATATTCTTTTTATATTAGGGAAAACTAATTAAAAATAAGTAGCAATTGGCATGGCTAGAATGTAAAGTTATAGTGTTCCTTTTACAAATATTATTTACTCACTTATGAGAGGGATGGTGTAAGATACGTGTGTGCTAATGTGTAGTGTGGAAGTCAGAGGACAAAAGGAGTGGATTGGTTTTCTTCTTCCTTGTGGGTTCTGATGATCAGACTCAGTTTGTCAAACTTGGTGGTAATGGTTTGTATCCCAAACAATGTCTTTCTAGCTGAGTTTATATATACCTCACTTTTGGATTTAATAAAGCATTGCTACTATGCATTTGCGTGTCATGACAAATGACCTCCTATGTACAGGGAATTTATTTTTAAAAAGACTTCCAATCATTAAAGCTATATACTTGAGGAAGTACAAGGAAAGGAATTTTAAAATCCTGACTTAAAGAGAACAGTTTAGTCTTTGAGGATCTTAGTATTGATGAGGAAAATAGATGAGTTTATGACTGGGAGAAAGAACAATTTCTTTTTTGCTTGCATTGGTTTATTTCTGCTGTTATTTTCATGGAGGAAGTCAGTTAGGATTCATTTACTGAAATGAGCCCATTACCATATAATCTTCAGCTACTGCTTTTACCAAGTCACCTTTCTATTCAATGAAGCAAAAGTTCCATGTATAATTCTATACATGGAATACACAATTCTTGAACATATTTTATCTATCACATGCAATAGATACTGGAGATAAAATTTTAACTAACAATTTGTTATTTCCTTCAAAGAACTAATTAATATTTTCATAGACATATTTGTACAAGAGGAGCACTTACTGATTGTGTGACCCTTGTATCCATTGTTAACTCATTTCTTGAACAAAATCTGAATTACTAATTTAATGAGGCAGTAAACTTTTCTAGCCCTATCAATGAATATTGTAAGTATTCTGAAGGTCTTCTCAAATTATTTGACGAAATGTTAGAGATTACTGGAGATAAAGCCTCAACCTTAAGCATAGTATGCCTGTGCTCTACCACTGAGCTACACCCTCAAACTCTTTCCAAATTATTCATGACTAAATGTGGCTAACTTTAGTGAACAATCACTGTGTCCAGAGCACTGTAGAGAGACTTGCTGTGAAATATTTCATTGGTTTCATAATTGCCAAGTTAATTTTCTTATTCTTAAATTAATGAATCATCAAACAAAGATAGTAGATAAGACCAGTACCCCGGATCTTTCACTGGTAACACCTTGATTCAATTCAGCTCATTTAATGGAGCTTAAATCCACAGTGTGAACTAATTTAATTATACTGCTTCCTTGGAAACAGAATCATAACAGATGGCATTGATTTTATTTTCAATGAGTTAAAAAATTGGGGAAGTAGACACACAGAACCATGTAACCCATAAAATTTTATGGCTTTATGGCTTCTCTTCTCGAAGCATATCTAATATTTATTTGATAAAGAATTCATTTGTAGTTGGTAACACTATTCTTTATAATTCTGTATGTAGTGTAAACTTATAAGTTTTTTTAAGATATTCATTCTCATATCCAAAATGCTAAAATGCTCCGAATATGGTGATTAAAAACAGACAGTATTTTGTCCAAAATATATACAAAATTTATTCATTCAACTCAGACATTTTAAGTGTACAGTGATAGCGATTCAGAAACAAATTATTACTTAAACTCTCAAATTATCTAGGAGAGATCTCTTACATTGGAGGCAGGAAGGTAAGGAAATAAAATTTACACTTAGTGAGGATATCGGTAATGGTATTATGAAGTCAGCAATGGAAACAGAATGTGAAGATTGACAAATAGTCTCCAGCAGATGGAAAAAGAAGGAACTTTTGTTTTTTGTAAATTTTAAACAGTCTTAACAAGAATCTGGGCTGGATTGAAACTTGCAATGACAGACCAGACTGATTCAAAATTGTAGTATCTTTGAGTTCCTCTGTGTCATGAGTTTTTAAGTCCATTATAGACAGCTACTATACATACCCTGACAAAAGGACATAGAGATATTGTAAACAAAAGAACAGAAGCAAGGAGGTAAAGGAACTAATGTTGCGAGTACTGCATCGCAGTAAGGTGCTATGTGCAATTAGAAGATCCAGACAGTAAGTCAACCTCAGAAAATAATTGACTGTTTTATTAAATGTGTGTGTAAGTAATTTGAATTGGCATTGTGAATTTTCCACTTACTGCTTAATAATCTGGCTAAAGAAAGACAGAGCAGAGTAGAAGGAACAAAGAAAGACCATCCAAGAACAGGTACACCAAGCTCAGTGATGACTGCAGAGGTGCTCTGGGCAATGGCCCTTTATGGTTACCACATAGGCTTTGCAAGCTGTCACTGTTTCCAAGAACACCAGAGGCTGACTGTCTCTTAACAGTGTCAGCAAAATATGTCTCTTTCCTTGCAAAGAGAAAGACCATTATATACATTCTCTGACTTCCTACTTCTAAACAAGAACAGAATGATATCACCTGCCTATAACTGGCCAGCATTCCCGATGGAGCTGTGTTCTTGTTTTTATCATCACCACTCAGCCCTATACAGTCCAAACTCTGTTGTTTTCTGCCATAATTCTTTTTGTTTTGTTTTATTTTGTTTTGTCTTTTAACTCTCTCATCTTCAGTATCACACGCTATGGACTATTCTAAACTGCAATGAAGTAAACCAACAAAACAGTCTCCTCACTGTCCAGAATCTCCAATTTCTGTTCTTTGTGTTTTACTCCCAAAGCCAGAGTGCCCTGAGGAGTCATCAGACACAGCCTTAGCATTTCTTGTCCTCTATATTCTACTGGGTGCACTACACGTTGTGCTGTTTGCTCCACTAAAACAAGCTGCAAAAAATTAACCTTGAAATTTAGGATGTTACTTATGCTATTCAGGTGTTTCAATGGTTTATTCTTCTTAGGACACTCTGTTGTCCTCATTTACATCATATTGGACTTTATAGTTAAATTTTCCCATCACTTTTATTTCCTATAAAAATTCTGTCATAGAAGAGTCCCATTTGTTCCTATTCATCTTAAATCATCTTCTCTTACAAATCAGAGAACACTCCATCACAAAGGGAAGTCAAGCAAGGAAGGAACATAAGGTGGGAACTAAGGCAAAAAGAGTGAATGGGGGAATGATACAAGCTTTCAATCTTTAGTTAGTGAAGGCTGCATTACTATACCACCCCAAACTACTGACCATAGCTAGAACCACACAATAAACTGGAGCCACTCACATCAAATGTTAATCAAGGACATGAGGTGTTTTTTCAAATGGAGTAGCGTCTTTTCAGATAAGTCTTGAGTCAATTTGACAAAACCAAAACCAAGGAGAATAATCCTTGTCAGAGAGATGCACAAATGTATCACTATTCACCTATGGCCTTTTTTGTTTAAGACAAAGATTATATATTCTTCTTATCAATTTCTCTTTTATTTTTTAAATATGTGATGGAAGACTCCCTTGCAGTGATACTTAATGTGATATTTAATTATGTATTTTACTTTATTAATAAGAATTGAAAATTTAAAATGTGTACTTTGGTGCCAGATTTTATAGTATTTCTTGCCAAATAGTTGTCCATGTTCCATACATTTTCAAATGAATTTTGTCTGAATTATTCTTTTAAATAATGAAACTTGTCTTCTTTTCTTGATTAGTTCCAAATATAGGTCATTAAGTTTAATAAGGACTTAAATGATATATTTTTTCTCCTATAAATTTATTTTCTCATATGATTTTGTGCATTTTATTTTATTTCATTCCTAATTTAATTTGAATGCCCCCCCACGGCAAACATTGATGAAGAGACAACACTTGCTTTGTCCTAACTGCTTCCTTTAATGGTGAATAAATGCACAAATATTACTCAGGGTGAACCAAGGATTAAATATGTTTTGGAGAAAAATGCTCAGGAAGGAAGCTCATTGGTTGAACACAAAGGGGCTATCTAGGTAACTCATTAACATGGTCCTCTGATCCAGAACAGGTAGTTTGACATGGAGATGGACCCATACCCACCTTATTAAAATTCTGAGTTTAAGGGTTCGGGCTCACTCATCCTTATCAGTTCTTCTGTCTGGTGACACAGTCCACTTGCCCCACAATTCGATACTAAAACATTTGTTTTAATTAAAACTATTTTGCTCTCAAGTAATTTTTCTGTGTTTAAAGAGAATATTTTGCCCTTGGTGTTGCCTCCCATGTATATATTATCTAAAATTAGAAAATTATTTTGTAATTGTATGTAAGATGCCAGAACAGTGATTAGCATTTTTTCTTTTTTAATTTTTCAATTTTTTATTCTTTAATCCATTCTTATAGTCAAGATTTCACCCCCTTCCTGGTCTGACTTCTCTCCATCCCATATCTCCTTCCTGCCTCCCCCTTCTCCAAGATGATGTCCCCGTCTGACTCTACCAGGCCTGCCTCTCCCTGGAGTCCCAATTCTCTCCAGGGTTAGGTGCAGCTTCTCTCACTGAGGCCAGACTAGGCAGTCCTCTGATGTATATGTGTTAGGGGTCTCATATCAGCTGGTATACACTGCCTGATTGGTGGCTCAGTGTCTGAGAGATCTAAGGGTCCAGGTTAGTTGAAACTGCTGGTTCTCCTATGATGTCACCCTCCTTCTCAGCTTCTGCAGGGCTTTTCCCTAATTGAACCAGAGGGTTCAGCAGCTTCTGTCCATTGATTGTGTGCAAGTATCTGCATTTGACCCTTTCAGCTGCTTGATGGGCCTCTCAGAGGGCCCATCTAAAAATCAACCAAGATTGAAATTTACAATTCAATTTATCTTCTAATTTAAACATGCTACTGGGTTCCAGTTCACTGACACACTACCGTAACTAGAAACATACAAAGCATTCATGTTATTTTTTTAAGTTATAGAAGTGACATATCCTTTCCAAAGATTCTAGAAAGCTTTCTTTCTTTCTAAGACTTGGGGAGAACATGTGTTCCATGAGTCTACCAATATGTGCTCCTTGTAGTGTGTTGGTGTTCATGGCTATTCCTTAGCATGTGAAAGCATCAACATGACTTCTGATTTCATCTTTACATGGGTTGTTTATTGCATATATAACTTTCTACTTATATTCGATGAATGTAGTGGATATTTTAAATGCTTTATTATTTTATTGCTTAAGTAAATGCAAAGCAAATGAAACAAAAATACAAAATAGAAAAATGTGAACAGGATCTATTTTCTACAGTGATACAGTTCACATTAGATGAGGTACCGATCATACTCTAACTTAATATGCCTGTAACTATGCATAAATAGAAAATCATACTTATATACTGTGTCTTAAGAGTTGGTGAAATACATTTCAATACAAAACAACTAAGTTAATCCATTAATACTTCATATATATTTTCGTAAGCGATGGGTCCTGAAGGTACCTGGAAGAGAATGGGGGACAAGAGACATGAAGAAGGACTCCAAGACAAGAGACGGAGCAAGGCGACAATTTTATTTTTACCCAAGGCTGAATTTATACCATAACATGGGTAACAGAGGGAGGGGGGAAGTGTGAAAGATTTACATAGGCCAAGGACACAGTATTCGTGTGGTCAGGGAGTAGGCTGATGTTGACAGGATGTCAGAAAGGTCACAGGTTTGTCATATTATTAGTCAGCAGGAGAACTTTATCATATTATTATTTTTCTTGACCACCAGATTTGTATTAGTCTTCTGCAGCTGGCTGGGGATTTTCCATGAACCCAGTCATACTTAATTCTAACCATAATAATAACATCAATAATGGAGGGCTTCAAGGGCATCGCTCCCAACATATTTTGATAACCATTTTTTACTTTTTGGTGGATTCTTCTCATGTAAAAAAATTATCAATTTTGAAACATAAAATTTGTCTTTTTTCTTATTTAAGAACTGCTGGTATAGCCCAGGCTGGCCTTGAACTTGTGATCCTCCTGCCTCTGCCTCCTTCAGCAAATCCTACCGCTATGCGCGACCACAACCGGCCATTGTCCATGCTTACAGATAATTTATTTTTGTATTTTTGAATAAAGACATTTGTACATTCCTGATGCTAGGTGCAAGAGCCATATACCAGTGTCATGCTTTTAACTTAAATCACTGAGGCATCGCTACTGTTCTGTTAGCATCAGGACTGTAGTGCTGTGTCACCACATGAGAAGTTCAGAAATAGCCTTTCTGTGGAGGGTGAGGATGATTGTGCACAGAGTACAGAAGTATCCAATTATGTGACAACCTTCGTGTAATAAAATTTTGTTCAAAGTTAAAAAAAACCTGCTTGTATAAGAAAGCTTTTTCTTTTCCATGATAATAAATACAGCTTCATTTTCACCAAAGATGTAAACATTTACTTAGTCCCTACATTTGTGTACCTATATATCACTATTTATGTCTCATATAAGGAAAATATATTGTCTTATAGTTTCGGATACTTTGTCCATGGAAAGTTTGCAACAACTGCTTCCTTTAGAGAATACTACAGTGTTTTAAAAGTATTTTAGTCTTTGATATTTCATAAAATTTATTTTGAAGGGATTTATTCTTTCAACATTTTCAATTCTCCCATCATTGCTGCCTAACCTTGCAATCATCTCTTTTTTCTTCTTCTTTTTCCATCAAGTCTAGTTTTTGTTTTCTAGCTCATCTTGAAATACAGAGGTAACTGATCTGCTGTGTGGTCAGCCTCCTAGGGCTCCATGCTGTGATTTTTTGGAGAAGGATCTTGTCTATGCTAGCACTGTGAGTTTATATGTATATTTGTCCTGTATTATTTGAAAAATACACTATCCTTACAATTATCCACCATTTTGGTTTTTATAATATTTCTTTTCAATTTTCCATTAAGATCCCTAAGTTAAGGATGTGATATGATTATCTAATTTAGAACGACAAACTTCACAGTCTCTTGATTATGGCAGGTTGACTATATGGAAGTCTGTTAATGTTCAACTACTGCAAGAGGAAGCTTCTCTAATGAGAGCTAATTGACTCTCTGATGTATGGGTTTAACAATAATTACTTACAGGTCATTTTAATCCTAATTCCAATTAGAAAAACAATAGAGCTTATGGGATATTTAGTCATCAATTCCCGGCCCTTTGAATA
This sequence comes from Rattus rattus, assembly GCF_011064425.1. Taxonomy (NCBI): domain Eukaryota; kingdom Metazoa; phylum Chordata; class Mammalia; order Rodentia; family Muridae; genus Rattus; species Rattus rattus. Next base: position 75,461,711 of record NC_046160.1, read on the forward strand.
GTGCCAAGCATGGATTCAATCTCATGGAAATGACATTTGATTAACTCAGAAAATGGCTGGTTACTTTCATAACATTCATGTACCTATTGCACCAGTGGACCTATCTTGTTGGATTAGGCTTTCAATGTTCAAAGTTGGCTGAGAAGGAAGCATTCTGTCCTCTGGCAAGGTGCATAATATCTTTTACCATTATGAACACTAGTCAGTAGGCATGAAATTACAGGTGAGTCGACCTTGATATCTCTGTCTTCTGTTAGTCAAATATGTGGTGTTTTCAGCAATATGGTTTTACCATACATTCTGGATGAAATCTGGAAATAAGTTTAATGTTTAAAATCTATGTGACCAAATTGGCCAATAAAAGTTAACAACTATTTCTGATTCTGAGGCTTTATTTGCTACCATGGGGTATGTAGTTGGGAAATTACCTTCCTATTCTATTTTTATGTATGTATAATGAATATTATTGTTAGTCCATTCCTAACTGGTTTTTTAAAAAATATTTTTAATACTCATAAGATTTAAATTAGGTTTTATTAATGTCTTATTCATTTTGTTTATATGCTATCTATAAAGTAGATATTACTATTTTAAGTTAATGGCTAGAAAAAATCTGACAAATGGAATGCATGAAAAACTATGGCACGAAAATATGCCCCAGTGTAAAGAATTTTAAACTGTTACACTTTACAAATCTAGTATTAACAGAAGAGGCCAACAAAAAATTAGACTGTAAATCATTATAACATTACTAGTGAGAATTCTAGTTTTCATTAATGTAATAAAACTTGAGTTTTTTCTCCTCCTTAACTATGCAAAAATGAGGCCTGTACTCCAGGTCTGCTAGAAGTCATTACTTTCTTACATGCAAAGCTGGAAGTAACCGTAAGATGTGTCCTCAGAAAATTTTGTCTCACTTGTATGTCACACTCTACTTATGTAGTTTTCTCTGTGTAGCAGAAATGAGAAACACCTGGATAAAGAATCCTCTTAGCCACAGGACAATTGATAGTATTGAATATTTAAAATTGAAACAGACATTTGGTGTTGACCCATGCCTTTGATGCCAACAATCCAGAAGCAGAGGCAAATGGATCTACAGAGGACAATGTAGTCTACAAAGAGAGTTCCAGGCCAGCCAAGGTTATATAGAACAATACTGTCTTGAAAAACAAAACAAAAGAAATTAAAACATTTATGACATACATCATTTGTGGGGAAAAGTATATATATCATATACACCTAAATACTACAGTGAGTAATTATTTAGATACTGTCCTTGTAAAGTATCTCTTCAACTGAATACTGCAATAGTCCTGCCAGCACCTATATTTAATAGAAAAATATCCTTTTATTTAACAGCCATATAACTTTTTATTTATATGTTTAATTATTGAGTATTTGTTTATATAAATTGAAATAGAATTCTATCCAATTCATTTGAATTCTCCAACTTCTCTAATATCCTCCTCCTTAATATATCCCATGTTCAAATTCATTTCTTCTTTTCCTTTCTTTTATAACTCATTAATTCCAACTAGTACTAGAATTACAAACAATCATGTGGGACTATTCATTGGACTACAGGTGTTGTACCAGTGCAACCCCCATCAAAATGAATGATTCACCTTCAAGTAGAAGCTTTCACTTGTCTGAAATTCTTTATTAAAAAGATAGGTAATTAACTTTCCCATACAGGATGCATTAATTTTGAACATGCTTTTGATTTTTAAATATATATGCCAGTATAATCTTCAGTACTTATTCATTTGTTTTTCCTTTATGCTATCATAGTCATTTCTTTCTGCTTTTACAGCATTTCCTTACGAAAATATTGTCCATTTTATACTTTCCTTCACTTTGCTTTGAGCAGACCCACTGTTTGTAGCTTGGCATCCTTACAAAAGACACTACTAAATTCCATAATCATAAAAAAGCTACATAAGCAAAATTGTACTTGAGCAGTGCTCCATTACTATGGAGTTTTATGCTCCTTGCATGTCAAGTGGATGAGTTTCATTGTGTAAAATTCATATAGCCTTTTGAGCTATTTCCAATCTCATCCCATTTATTTAAAAACAAGATACATATTATCTTGTCCAATCTGAGTAAAACTTTTAGAAAATAGTATACTTAATTTAACTTTTGCATACATCGTACATACACACACGTGTGAAAAAGGGATATAAAAGATTTAATTTTGCCACTTTTCTTGGTTATTTTATTTATTTACATTTCAAATATTATCTCCTTTCCCAGTTTCCCCTCTACAAGCCCCCCTATCGCCTTCCCCTCCATCCTACCTCTATGTGGATGTTCCCCCACCTGTTCAACTACTCCTGCCTCGGGCCCTAGCATTCCCCTACCTTGGGTCATCAAGCCTCCATATAACCAAGGGGCCCCTCCCAGTGATGCCAGATAAGACAGTCCTTTACTACATATATAGCTGTAGCCATGGGTCCCTCCACCTCCACCGTGTACTCTTTTGTTGGCGATTTAGTCCCTGGGTACTTTGTGGGGTCTGGTTGGTTGAATTTCTGTTCTTTCTATGGGGTTGCAAACCCCTTCAGATAATACAGTCCTTGCCATAAATTCTCCATTGGGGTCCCTGCACACAGTCCGATGTTTGGCTGTGTTGATCCGTACCTGCAGAGCCTCTCAGGTGACAGCTATACCAGGCTCCTGTCAGTAAGCACTTCTTGGCATCAGCAATAGTGTCTGGATTTGACATCTGCAGATGGATGGATCCCTAGGTGCAGCAGTCTCTGCGTGGCTTTTCCTTCAGGTGCTGCTCCACTCTTTGTCCTTTCATTTCTTTCTGACAGGAGGAATATTGTATTAATATTTTGGGGGTGGGTGGGTGACCCCACGCCTCAACTGGGGGCCTTGCATATCCTATGCATATGGTCTTTACAGACTCTATCTCCCCTTTGTTTTTTCTGCCAATGTCCTCCATGTTGGGTCCTTGGGAACATCTTGGGTCCCTGGCGTCTGGGACATTCCAGTGGCTACCCCTAATTCTCCATCCCCCACTGCTACACATCTACTGTCAAATTCCTGACTTTCTGTGCATTGCAGGACTGTTCAGGTTATCTGTTCCTGATTTAACATTGGTACATGGTATCTGTCTAGAAAATCTTCCATTTCATCTAGACTTTCTAGTTCTGTTAAGTATAGGCTTTTGTAGTTGGATCTGATTTTTTTTTAAAATTTCCTCCTTTTCTATTGTTCTCTCTCCCTTTTCACTCCTGATTTTGTTAATTTGGATACTGTTTCGTTAGCCCTCTGGTTAGTCTGGGTAAGGGTTTTTTCTACTCTTGACTTTCACAAAGAACCAGTTTCTGGTTTTGTTGATTCCCTCTTTGTTTATACTTGGTTGATTCAGTCCTGAGTTTGCTTATTTCCTGCTGTCTACTCCTTTGGATGTGTTTATATCTTTTTTTTTTTCTAGAGCGTTCAGTTGAGCTGTTGAGCTGCTAGTGTATGAACTTTCCAATTTCTTTATGGAGGGATTCAAAGCTACGAGTTTTCCTCTTAGCACTGCTACATTTTGTTTCATAAGTTTTGTATGTTGTGCCTCAATTTTCATTGATTTCTAACAAGTCTTTAATTTTTCTTATTTCTCCCCTGACCAAATTATCATTGAGTAGATAGTTGTTCAGCTTCCATGTGTGGGCTTTCTGCTTTCTTGTTTGTTTGTTTGTTTGTTTTGGGGTTTTTGATTCTGTTGTTTTGTTTTGTTTTGTTTGTTTGTTTGTTTTGCTATTAAGGACTAGCCTTAGTTTGTCCATGGTGGTCCAATAGAATACCTGGGATTAATTTACTGTTTTTGTATCTTTTGAGGTTTGTTTTGTGTCCAAGTATATTGTCAATTTTTGAGAAGGAACCATAAGTACTAAGAAGAAGGTTTTGTTTGATTATTTGTTTTTGTTTGTTTGTTTGTTTGTTTGAAGGTGAAATGTGCTGTAGAAATCTGCTATATCCATTTGGTCTATAACTTCTCTTATTTTAACTGTGTCTCTGTTTAGTTTCTGTTTCCATGATCTGTCCATTAGTTAAAGTGGGGTGTTGACATCTCCCACTATTATTGTGTGAGGTTCAATGTTTGCTTTAAGCTTCAGTAACAGTTCTTTTACAAATGTGGGTGCCCTTGCATTTGAGGAATAGATGTTCAGAACTGAGAGTTCATTTTGGTCGATTTTCCTTTGATGAGTATGAAGTGTGTTTCCCCATCCTTTTTGATAATTTTTGATTGAAAGTCTATTTTGTTAGATACTAGAATGGCTACTCCAACTTTTTTCTTGGGATCATTTGCTTGGAAAAGAAATTTCCCAACCCTTTACTTTGAGGTAATGACTGTCTTTGTCACTGAAGTATGTTTCCTGTGTGAAGCAAAATGCTAGATCCTATTTATGTATGCAGTCTCTTAGCCTATGTCTTTTTATTGGAAAATTTAGTCCATTGATTTTGAGATATATTAGGGACCAATGATAGTTGGTTCCTCTTAGTTTGTTGTTAGAGATGGAATTTCTTGCTTTTACTTGGGTAGAGTTTCCCACCTTGTGTTGGCCTATTCCTTCTGTTATTCATCTGTCGGGCAGGATTAGTGGAACAATATCGTTTAAATTTGATTTTGTCTTGGAATACCTTGGTTTCTCCATCTATGGCAATGGCAAGTTTTGCTGGGTATAGTAGCCTGGACTGGCGTTTTCACTCTCTTAGGGTCTGTAAGACATCTGTCCAGTATTTTCTGGCTTTTAGATTGTTTTTTAAAAAACTGTAGTTTAATTCTGATAGGTATGCTTTTATATGTTACTTGACATTTTTCCTTACTGCTTTCAATATTCTTTCTTTGTTCCATGCATTTGATGTTTTAATTTTTATGTGATGAGAGAAATTTCTTTTCTGGTCCCATCTGTTAGGTATTCTGTAGGTTTCTTTTATGTTTATAGATATTTCTTTCTTTAGGTTAGGGAAGTTTTCTTCTATAATTTTGTTGAAGAATTTTGTTGGCCCTTTCAGTTAGGAATCTTCACTCTCATTAATACCTATTATTCTCAAATTCAGTCTTTTTATTGTGTCCTGGATTACTTGAATGTTTTGAGATAGGAGCTTTTTGCTTTTTGTATTTTCTTTGACTCTTGTTTATATGCCTTCTACGGTATCTTCTACTTCTGAAATTCTTTCTTCTATCTCTTGCATTCTCTTGGTGATGCTTACATCTTTGATTCCTGCTCTCTTTCCTAGGGTTTCCATCTCCTGAGCTGCCTCACATTGTATTTTCTTTAATGTATCTATTTCCACTTTTTAAATCTTGGGTAGTTTTGCTCAATTCCTTCACCTGTTTGATTGTGGTCTCCCTTATTTAAGGGATTTATATGTTTTCTCTTTAAGTGCTTCTACATGTTTACTTGTGTTCTCTTGTATTTCTTTAAAGGATGTTTTTTATGTTTTCTTACACTATTCTATCATCTTCATGAAATGAGAATGTAGGTCTGAGTCTTGCTTTATATGTGTCTAGGGGTGTCCAGGACTTGCTTTGGTGGGAGAACTGGGTTCTGATGTTGCCAAGTCAAATTGGCTTCTGGTGTTTGTGCTCTTAAGCTTGCCTCTTGCCATCTGGTTATCTCAGGTGTTATCTCGCTTCCCAGTCTCTGACTGTATCCTGTCCTTCCTGTGAGCCTGTGATCTTTGATGTGTCAGAGTATCTGGGGAGTTAAGCTTCAAATTGGGTGTTGACTGTGTGGGTTTGGATCTAGAGCCAAATCTTTACTCCTGGCACAGGTAGAAATTGGAAAATGTGCAGGTTTCTGCGTAGGTGGGGCATCTAAGCACAAGGGTTGTAGGTATCCTGGTACACTAGGTATTAAGGCAGGGGTGGAGTCTCATCTGTGATCCTCGGTGTGTCAGAATATCCAATAGTCAAGCTGCAACTGGGCTGTAGGCTGTGTGGATACAGATCCAGTTCTAAGGCTCTGCTCCTGGCAGAAATGAAAAGCAGAAGGCCAAGATTTAATGTTTAAACATTTTATATTGATTTTCTATTGATGTCAAATTGTTTTGAATTTGATAGCTTACTCTCTGTGTGTAGGTTGCATCATAGTTCTTGTGGGTCAGTATTCTAAGCACAACCTAGTGAGATCTTCTGTCCTAAATTACAAGAAAGTTGTTGGACTGGTTGCATATTACTGAGTGTTTCCCAGTCTGGAGAGGGTAGTGGCAGGGGCATAGGGTAGGACTCTGGTATGGCTTTAAAGTCTGAGGATCTCCAGATGTTCTAGCTCTCTAACTATACTGAAATGTTGTTGATAACTTCTAAAACATCCTAAATACTTTCTTGCTCTTTCTGAGGGTAAAAGGCTTTCTGGCTTAAGTTATTGACACCTGTAGCCTAACAGCCAGGGATTAAATAATGTGACCTATGTTCTAGCTCAGCAGGAATTGCACTGCTCTAACTTTCAGCCTGCTAGTGGGAATTCACAAATTTTACCATCTCTTGGAATGTGCTTTGAGTAGCAGAAAGTCTGGTTACTATCTAAGAGCAAGTAACTAGTGACACATGGGTGACTGAAAGAGAGTTCTCATTGCAGTTTTAACTATGTGAAAGGGACCTAATAGCAGTCTCACTTTAATAGAGATTAATAATCACTGATATAATTTTAGTAATTCTTATAGGATCATCATTAAGACTTAAGATGTCATCTATTTGTCTCTATAGCATCACTACAAGACAGTACATTTTCATAAATTGTAGAGATCTGCTCAAAAGTGGTGGACTAATACCTAGTGATTGTTATATATGTTTAATGGTAAAAGGAAAAGCATATTAATGGCAGGAGCCTTTCCTAAAATGAATTCTCCTAGGCCTCGCCTACGGAAACGAATCTGTTGTGGATTATATTATAATCTGAAGCATCTATCTCAGGAAGATCACAGGCTAGTTATTATCTTGTCCCATTATGGCTCTTGACAGCATATATTTCTCAGCACTTGAATTCTAGCAAAATTTTTCAAGCCTTCTCTGATTATTGGGAAAATTCATCTCCTCACTGTAGTAGAATGAAAATAATCTGTAAGAAGAAAGTCAACCTGCTCTGTGATATCTGAGGCCAAGGAAAGCCTGAGAAGTCACTGAAAGACCTCAGGTGTAAATGACACCCTCAGGATAACTATATTCTAATTCAAAGTCAAATTAAAGTTTTTACTGGACTCTCTACATTTCTTGTACTTCTGATATATTTATCATGTACAGCAAGATGCACCATGTACCTTCTACAGGAGAAGACTAAACACTAGAGATTGGAATAGGTGTCATATCTAACACACATTATAATATATTTTATTTTTTAACAATAATTAATTTGTCATATTCCAATAATATGGGGCTCTCATTCACATGAGCACTACATTATTTAGAAACTTGTGGGCTGTGTATGTTGGTATTTGACGTTTGAAAAGCTGGGGCTTCCCTATGCTACTGCTAAGTCAGTATTTTATAAAAGTTGAAATGGGATAAGTAATGGGAGCATAACTTATAATGTATAAGTTATAAGGCTCTGTTTTCTAAACTCTAGAAATAAATAATGGATATTAGATTCATCTCATTTAAAAGTACTTCCCTCAAGATCCTTGCCAATTGACACTTGCAAAGCAGTCATTTATTTAAAACAGTCATTAGCTTAGCAATAACAAATAACTATGGAAATGCTTCCAAAATTAGATATCACAGTTCACAAAGCATTCTGTTATCTGAACATCAACCATGTTCCCTTTGTCCTTCAGAGTTTATATTCCCATTGACTTTCATGTAAGTCAGTGATTGTTTAATTATCTTTCCAGCTGCCGCTTAAACATTGCTACTTCTTGGAAATAGTATACCTCAACCGAACTTATCACCTTTTAAGAGGCTTAAATCTTTTTTGTCTGTTTTAATAAATTAGATTCTATTGATTAATTTACCAAAGCCCAAATTAAGTAATTCAGCCTACTTTTTTGAATACCCTGCATATTTTTGATGAACTCAGAAATCTTTCTATTCTCTTTAACCTCATTTGCCCATGGTTAGAGAGTATCTGTTTTTGTTTTATTTTGTTTTCTGTGATTCTGTTCTATTTTTTTGAAAACTGAGTAATTCTATGTAACTTTTCTTTGTTAGCTAAAATACATAATGCATTTCTAAGTAAGTTACTATCAAATAGTGCCCAAAGGAATAAATGAAAAGTGTCTGACAGATGTGTACTTAGTATGCTTACTCATTTTAATATCATATAATATTTGGTTTTTTGAAATTGTGTGGTAGCCCAGAGCAATAATTGTCAAAAATGTGCCAATCTGATACATAATTTTCATATGTGTGAATTAAAGCTAACATCAATAATTTAATATTAACAAAGTTTAAGCTATTTTAACTTTGAAATATTTTTACAAAATATGCTCTGATACATGCATTTTAAAAACATTTTAAAAGTCTGAGGCTATACTGATTGTATGCTATTTATATACTCATTTGTGGTCATTTATTGCATATTTATAATTGGTGCTGAAATATTTTCAAAATCATTTTGTATGGTTGGAGCTAGCTTACATATGAATAGATCATATACTTCAAAATAATACTTTAACAATTTTCAAGAAAATTAAGGTGGGCAGAACAACTTCCTAATAAACATCAATGTACTTTGTAGTCAGACAGGTACATATATGTGATCCATATACAATCTCTTCTGTGAGGTGACCCATATACAATGTCTTCATTCGGAAGATTAAGCCACATGATTTGTGAATTCATTTTAGACTTGCCTAAATAGAGAAAGTGTAAGAAGGAAGTGAGGAGGAATGACAGAAAGAACAAATGAAGGAAAAAAGAGAAAAAAAGAAGAAGAAACTTGTTTAATCTTATTGCAACTTAACTTTGACATTCAAGTTTACCCCATTGTCTATACTGCTGAGATTTCAGATAACAGATCTAAATTGCATTTCAGAATAAAGTAGACAAAGAAAGAATAGTGGGGTGCCTCAAGTCTCTATTATCACTCTTCAACTCTTCTCTGAAGTTGTTCTCAACATCTTCATGTAAACATTTTTTTAAATGATGGTTTGCCTCATCATTCCTATCCCTCTAAGAAGGCAGAGAAGAAATTACTCCAGAAAGAGTAGCCTGCAAGGTTGAAGAAGTGTCAAACGGATTTCAGAATGGCAATCAGTACTTCCTTGTGCTCATAGATGCATACATTGATCCCGACAAAAAAGTATATATGTAGATTTATAAACTTAAATAGGTACATGATTTTTATCTACTTTCACACTAAGACTCTGTCTGGCTGCCCATTCTTTAGGGGTTATAAAAAGAAAACATCGTGTTAGAGGTTTACTTACATTTCAGCAAAAGCTTACTTCACCTTAACCTGAGCAGTGAGGATGTAGCTGACACTGATAAAGCATCCATCCTGGGTAAATGCCTCAAAGTGTTGGATCAAGTGCATGATGGGTAATAAACTACTATCTCCTACTATTAATTTTCATCATGAATTAGTGTTGGATTTTAAGGACACTAGAGGTTCAATATTAGTCAGAGACATATAATGAAAGCCATTGTTTTCTTGAAAGGAGGCTACACATTTGTATTAGCAAACAGAGCATTACTTTCTAAATGCTCATATATCCTTAATTTTTGAGATTTTAGAAAGAGGGGGGAGAAATAACACATTCCTATTAGTGCTATGAAAGCTTCCATATGGTGTTAGTTTGTCAAAATATTTCTGTAGGCGTCCTGCCGGAACTTTTCGCCCACACACATATTTAGTATTTAAGCCATCAGTAATTTCACTACTTCCTTCTGGATGCAAGCATCTTGCTTTACTACTCCCACCCCACTTGTTTTTTTTTTTTTATTTCTTTCAATTTTTCACCTTAGTGGATCTCTTTTAGTTATCTAGAGTTTCACTTATAAGTATTTCATTTCCTGCAGTGCCTACAATTATATCAAGTGATAAATTTAACAACATTTATTTTCCCAAAGACATATATATATATATATATATATATATATATATATATATATATATATTCTGGTTGTCTGAATTCAGTCATATGATATCTCTGTCATTATCATCTTTCTGTGTTTCTCTAAAAGTGTATTTATATAATTGCTATGGTAACAGTACAACAAAAACAACATCATCTAGGGACCCTAGTTTGAACAAATACTAACCATCAGGTAGAAAATAGGGATTGGTGCATTGCAGAACATCAGAAATATTCAAACATGTCATTATTATTTGAATGTCAAAAAAATGTAAAAGAACAAATTCACTATGGTATAAATTAATATGATAGAGTAGCCTTTTAATTCAATATTATTTAACATTAATATTCATTTTAATTCAAACTTGAAAACTGTGCTTTATTATTGGGTTTCATATGATTTTTAAATACATATGCTAGAAAAGGTTTAATCTTGGCAAGTGGATCTATCTTCTTGAGCACTATTTGTGTGTGTGTGTGTGTGTGTGTGTGTGTGTGTGTGTGTGGTGTGAGCATTGAAAATATGCATATAAGGATTTAAATTAATGTTTCCTCAGAGAACTCGTTCATTTCTTGACTACATCAGTTGAGTCAGTAATGAACCTAACGTCAGCACCTGGTGATTCCCCTGCCATCTGATGGATTCCAAAGGCACTGCACTCAGGTACATAATCCCACACATAGTCACGTGTGTATATACAAAATTAAAAAAGAATAAACAAAAGAATCCACTGAAAATTCCAACCTTTTGAAACAGAAAGCAGATATTGTTACCTTTAGTTACTCTACAAGGAAGTAGCACACCAGACTCTCTTCTTTGCAACTATAATTTTTATGTGTTTTTTGACATCTTTATAACCTTTACCCATTTGTACCCATCTTTTAATTTAAATGTTTTCATTTGTTTGGGGGAAGAGGGACGATTTTTAATACTCCTTTGAAAATATCATGTATTTTGATTATTTTCATTCCAACTCCCATCAGCCTACACTTTCCACCCAACTTTTGCCCTCTTATATCAACTCTAATTTGCGCTCTTCATAGATACTTCTGTCATAGGATCTTGAGTATGATAAAGGAGCCAGGTGAAACTATGATATTTCATCTTATATCCATCAGAATGCCTGAGATCAGGAAAACAAATGATAACAAGTGCTGACAAATGCTGACATGGGTGAAAAGAAAATACTTAGTCAATGCTGGTGGATATGCAAAACTAATCTAGCTACTATAGAAATCAATATGGAGATTCCCCATAAGATAAACAATTAATAACCACATTATTCAGCAAATCTTGGGAATAAGCCCAAAGAACTCTTTCTATTAAAAACCTGCTCACCCATGTTTGTTTTTGCTCTATGTACAATATCGTAAATACAGAAACAACATAGATGTCCATCAGCTGATGATTGGAAAATAAAAAAAAATGTGTTGAATTTACACATCGTAACTTTAATTACAAAGTTATTGAAATTAAAAGTATGAAATATATACTATTGTTGAAATAATAATGGTGCCATTGATACTATCTATACTATTTTGAATTTCATTTAGTATATTTTTTATCTCAATGATTCCATTTGACTTTTAATGTAGTCCAATCTTTCCATTAACTTTTATTGTTAATATTGAATGTTTAACAATTTCTCGAATTTGTGGAAGATCATAAAGGTTCTTAAAAGAGTTGTTTTATGTTTTCTAACCAAAATTGGGAAGTGCAGGCTATTAGTAGTGTGTTTCTGGTTTCTCTGTGTGACTGCTAGCTGAGATAATAGTTCCCTGGACATTATTGATTATTATGGGTAGGCAGAATACCTAGACATGACTACATCTGTATTTATTTAAATCTTTTATCTTTTTTCCTGCCTTGTCTTACCAGAAATTCTAATCCCACAGTTGAAGGGTTATAGTCACTTCCATTAGCTTAGCACTAGGTGGCACCCCAAGTCTGAGATTTTAATAATTTTTGGAAGTATATTGACACTAGTTCAACAGTAGAGGGCAATTCAAGTGCATATGTGTTTAAAATCTGCAGCTGAAGTCTTGTTCAACGCATAAAGTTTGGATATCTGAGGAGGGATATCCATCCATAAAAGCCTCTCCATGACACCAGTGAACCTATATGCCTTGTCCATATTCACCTGTACTGTACTCAGATACTTAGACTCCTGATGTAGGGCAGAATCATTCTGAAGGCACAGTTTCAGGATGTCAGGACTTTCCCATATCTACTATTAGTACAATCTGCTTCTGGTAATGAGTCCACAATTTACCAAGACCAAAAAAAAAAAAAAATAGTTACGACCATATCCATGTGGCTTCTGGCTGACTGTGACTAGAGTCACATGGCCAACATCACTTCAAACATCCTGGACAAAGGACTCTAAAAGCCACTTGACTCGGGCAGTAGAAGTACATTTTTATGAACCTGCGCAGAGTACGTTCAAGGTCGTTTTCAGTTTAAGACTGCAACAACCAAATACTAAATTCTGAAGCATGGTCATGCAAAGTCATATCTCACACCATTCCATAATGTTAAAATTTGAAGAAGTGTGAAGAAAGCAGAGGGTGAATTGTACACACAATATCCTATATAGTCTTTGGAAGTCTTATGTTACAGGTCCAACCTAAGACTAAAAATTATGTTAAATGATAGGTCTGAGAGTGGAGCATAGTCTCCAGTTGGTATGGGTGGTTGTTAAAGGGTTCTCTTTGTAATCCTAGCCATAGTACAAGTTTGTCACTTTCTGTGGTGGTACTGTCACCACATTAGCATTGCACTACAAAGTGTCACAGTCCTGTGGTCATTCTTGTGTCCTATTTATTGAATTCTTTTCTTCCTGGGGTTGGAGAAAATTTTGCAGTTGCAATACTGATGATACTTGGATAATGTTTCTCATGTGATACATGCTGTTGGCACTGGCTTGGGCATAATATGGCCAGAAGACACAGTCATGCACTAGGTTTCACTGTGTTAGACTTCCTGCTAGGTTCAGCTATAAGACAAATTTTCTTACTCTGACAAGCTAAAATCATCTTTCTTTCTGCTTAGAGTTTTGACTGGGATTTATATGAACAACTGTTTCTTGTTTCCCACTTCAAATATAGCTTATTATGTTATTAAAACCAGCTACCCTGGGTTCTCATCCAGATTATTATGATCTTCTCATGGTAGTTTGGTGTCTGACTAGTTATATAAATTGGAATAATTGCAATTGGTAGAAAAACATGTTCAGATTACATCTTATAGCTTTCTCTTAAATATTTAAATAATAGGTATAATTGTGTGCATCATTTACAGTATTACGTTTTCAATTATACATGTGTTAGGAAATGACTAAGTATAATTATCAAATTTATTATTCTAGATATTTATTAATTTTTTGTAAATACTTAGAAGTTAATCTCTTTAATTTTCAAAATTACAGTGTAACAACAATATTGGATTCACAATATTTTGTGATCTATTTCATCAAATGTATTAACATTGTATGACACTCATGTTGTCCTAACTAAGATGACTTCTATGGACTGAACTTCTATATTCTCAGAACTTGAATGGATTTGTATGACATAATATGATGGTGATTTAATTGAAATATATTTTGTCACGTTGTTTTATGATGCATCTTCCTTCATCCTGTGTCCACTGATAACTGATTGTCTGTCATGGACATGCAAGAGAAAGTGAAACTCTTCGACTAAATACAAGTTATAACCATAGGCATCTAATAGTGTGTTTAGTCCTTCACAGAGATGTAGCAAAGGCAGATTCTGTGAGGAAGAATCCACGTTCTTTTAATGCGGTTCTTTCCCTGAACACACTCATAGTTGGGAAAATATCTTCTGAGTCCCAAATGTGGGCAGAGATAGTATCTTCTCATATCACAGAAAAATATATGTTCTTCTCTTGAGATCTTACTTACCTCCACTTCATTATCTGAAGACTACCAATATGAGAACGTTTTTCAGGGGAGCATTACCTTCCTTCTACATCATCCATCATCTCCTATACAGTTTATTTTTACTTACTTACCAGAAAAAGGATGACTTTCTCTTATCTCACTATAACCTTTTAAAACTATAGCCTGTGAAATACATTTTATATACAAAATAGAATATCACAATGGCTACATATCTATGCTACAGATTATATTTGCTGTGACACTGCTGGCTTAATTATTACAAATGTTAACTATAATTTTCTCTTTTTCTACATGATTCAATCCTTTACAGAGTACTTCCCACTTTTTTCTGAACATCATGTGAGGAAGTTTCAGCACACAGAGTCTAATTTTAAGGAAACTGATTTAAACCTGTTCTGGCTGACTGTTGTTACTAGTCCAAACTACTGATGTCATAGCAGTGTTGGGACTCTTCAACTGTGCTGGATGAGGCTGTCCTTTTTGACTTTTTTCCTTACTCACCTATTTTCTGTTAGAGGAAATGCACTTATCACCCTTATTTGTGGCATTTCTCAAGATTCACAGATTTCTCATGACATTATAAATTCTCAGTGAGAGACAAAGTAAATAAAAGGGGAATCTAATCATACCACTAAGAGTATATTGATCATTATTGTGGTACAGAATCCAGTTTCTTTCTATTAGCTATAATTTACATATTATTTAAGGAATACGTAGGATTCAGGATGGAAGCATTTGGAAGGTCACAGACATATCTTGACATACCAAGGGTAAGTCATAGTGGTATTTAAGCACACAATTGGGATTTCTATCCAAAAAGCTTTTAAGTGTGTCATCACTTAAATAAGTTAATAAATTATGTCATGAACCGAGAATCACTAAAAAACATTATCCTTTTCTACAGTCATCAGTACACATAACATACTATATTCACAGTTTACAACAACATTCTAGCTGTGATCTCAGCTTCAGAAGGTGTCACACTTAGTTACCTTTTGTTTGCCTCTTGTTTATCAGCTTACATCACAGGGAAGGAATAAATATTTCTGCTTTGAATTTTGTTTTGAAAATGAAAAGTTTGTACTTTATGTGCCATTATATAAGAATTAAAAAGCACTTGAAGGTGCTTTGTATAGTACCAGAGGAAAAAATTATTAACAACACACAGCTACAAGCTAGGGGACCTGTAACAGAGAGCTGCCTGCAAGTTATATTTATAAAATGATGGTATAAATATAAAAAAAGTAATGAACGACTTTTAAATTTGAATCCCATTCTGTAAGATAGAGGATAGATTTGACACTGCTTATTTGGCAAAGAATCTAATATTAGATAATTTGTGGGCCTAAGGAATGCCCTACTCTTGTTCAGCTAAAGGAACATGGCAAATTAAAGAAAATGACTCCTAATGACATATTGCTATATCCATGGTTCAGAGCATCAATGAATTCTCATAAGACTGACTTCATCTTCCAGTACATGACAATCAACAGAGAGACCCACAGCTAGACAATGTGCAAAGAGTGAGAGACTTTAAAGCACTAAGCCTTAAATGGAATGTCCTCATCATATACAGGCATCAATGCAGAAAAAGAATCAGAAGGTCTTTTAAGAGCCAGGACGTTAGATGATTTCAAGGGAATGGTGACATCTAGATACAACAAGACTGATACACATATGCACCCTCAGAGTCTGGAAAACATGCACAGATTCCAGTTCAAACCAGTCAATACAAGAAAGAGAATAGGACAAAAAGCCCCACTCCTAACCAAGAATTTATTTGCATTTGATACCTGTTTGAAAAGAGGCAAATTACTTTTCTTCAATGAAGTGTCACTAGGTATATTAAATACTCTATGACAGATCCAACAGTCAAGAATAGTTGGCCAACACAAAGCAGATTCCATATTATTTGGTGGCTTGTTTTTCTTTTTTTCTTTAATTTGTTTTTGTATTTTTGTCTTCTGTTGTTTGTTTGACTGATTGGTTGATTGATATTTTTCTTTATTTCCAGAAAGATGGGGAGTAAGAATAAACATGAAATTAGGAGGTAGAGATGTAGGAAAGATCTGGAAGGATTTAGGGAAAGGAAAGATGAAAATTAAATACATGTGAAAAAAATTCTTACAAAGAAAATTTTCATTGAAGAAGTCATACATCAACAAGTTTCACAGAACATAATGAATTCCACTTAATAAATTTGACTTTGTGTTATCCTCATCTCACTTAAGATTCCTCATTTTCGAACAAATAGGTCACCTCTTTGTACTGTGCTCAGGAAATGGGAATTATTGTTTGATTATTTTCTTTTCATACTTATCTAGTTTTCATAATGCACATCCATAAAAATTCATTTACACACATGTTATAGTAAAATATATGTTCACCTGATTTAGATATGAAAATATAATGTGATACTAAGAATCCATTGACCTATTGAACTATCTAAATTTAAGTGTCAAAAATTAGGGTAAGTCAGAATTTCTCCTATTACACCTTTTGTTTTCATTGTATTTGTTCTAATTAAAGGCCATTTTTAAGCTTCAGTTTAGCAATATGTTTTATGGATTTTAACTAATTATATTCAATATGATAATGATTTTTACTAATAACTGTTAAAGACCAGTTGCTCACTATTATGTCACATTTGGACACCTGAGTGTGATAGACCTAATCATAATGTCTTTTGTATGTGCTTTTATGGAGACTGTCCTTTAAATTATTTGTGCTTGGTTGGGGAGAGCTGTCATAGTAGTTTTAGGTACTTGGTGCCCAATATCATACAGTTAACTACATCCTGTAAGTACACCGCCAAGGGACGACTGCTTTTTACTGGCCTCCACAAGAACTCACGCTGATATATTATGCAAGTATTAAAATAACTAAATAAATAGTGTTTCTAAGTTCTCTAGGAAAAAAATAAACAGAAAATGATTTTTTTCTTTTAATTATATAGTCAATTGTTTTTCATTGAATAAAATATTGTTGTTAGGACTTTAAGCACTACCATATCTCGTACCGTGAGTCATCGGAATCAGTGGGCAATACCGTTTGCCTCTGATTACCAGCCTGAACAATCCTACAGTAGCTGACATATTAGAGCTCTCCTGAAGGAAGAGCAGCTGCAGGGAAAGCAGCAGTTTAACTCTGCTATGCTGTCTTCCACTAAATGCATTATAATCTGTGTTGCTTGAAAAATCTGAATTTGCTTCGATATCCCCTCCCAGTTGTCAAATAAACACTAGCTCTTAGGCATGTGCTATGTAACCGTCATAAGCAGAGTGTTGTATAAAAATCATTTTATAGTGTGTGTGGTAGTGGCTTCTTTGCTTATACATGAGTTGTTTTGTGTCTGAGAAGAGTTTTCTTGAAAGAACATGTAATTCAGAGATGTGCAGAAATTATCTAAAGTGTGACAACAGTGTTCCAATTTGGAGTCTTACATCCTTCTAAAATTCCTAGCCAAACCTATTTGTGTAATTTACATTTTGCTATTTCTAGAGAGCAAGAGACAGATGTTTGTAAGTTTTATATGCTTAGATCAAGCATATATGTTGTTAATATTTGTAGTTTTTAAAATCATTATTACAGAAAAACATAACTACTGTTCAAGTGGCTATCAGTGTAATGATAAAACTAATTATATATTAATCCTTGTTTGGATACCGAGATGAAGCTGTTTCCTCGCATGATTCCTGGTCTTATATATTTTGAAAACTAAAGGTTCACCTTGTGCTATTCTCATTGGAAAGCTCCTTAACACGATTCATTTTTATTGATACTTAGAACTGTTAGACAGAAATTAAAGATTGTGGTTAGAGAACTTTTATGTCTATTTTGATTTATTCTAACTTTTTAAACAGTCAAAACTTCATTGAGATTTCACTGTATCTCTTGATACAATAATAAGTCATGCTATGGAAAAGGAAGCTAAGTTAAAGTTAAACATAGTATAGAATTAAGGACATATATCTCTTAAAATCATTATCACTCCTTTCTTATTAAACTACAGTGTAGCATTGTATAGACTCTTTGTCTTAGGCAGAGTTTGTATTCCTGCATAAAGAAAACATCATGGGGTTGGGGATTTAGCTCAGTGGTAGAGCACTTGCCTAGCAAGCGCAAGGCCCTGGGTTCAGTCCTCAGCTCCGAAAAAAAAAAAAAAAAAAGAAAAGAAAAGAAAAGAAAACATTATGACCAAGAAACAAGTTGCCCAGGAAAGGGTTTAACATTGCTGTTCATCATCAAAGGAAATCATGACTGGAACTCAAGCAGGTCAGGAAGCAGGAGCTAATGCAGAGGCCATGGAGGGATATTAGTCATTGGCTTGCTTCCCCTGGCTTGCTCAGCCTGCTTTCTTTTTTTTTTTCTTTTCTTTCTTTCTTTTTTTTTTTTTTATTAAGTTGAGTATTTCTTTATATACATTTCAGTGTTATTCCCTTTTCCCAGTACCAGGCCAACATCCCTAACGGTCCCTTCCCTTCTTTATGGGTGTTCCCCTCCCCATCCTCCCCCCATTGCCGCCCTCCCCCCAACAGTCTAGTTCACTGGGGGTTCAGTCTTAGCAGGACCCAGGGCTTCCCCTTCCACTTGTGCTCTTACTAGGATATTCATTGCTACCTATGAGGTCAGAGTCCAGGGTCAGTCCATGTATAGTCTTTAGGTAGTGGGTTAGTCCCTGGAAGCTCTGGTTGCTTGGCATTGTTGTACATATGGGGTCTCGAGCCCCTTCAAGCTCTTCCAGTTCTTTCTCTGGTTCCTTCAACGGGGATCCTATTCTCAGTTCAGTGGTTTGCTGCTGGCATAGGCCTCTGTGTTTGCTGCTTTCTTAAAGAACCCAGGATGACAAGCCCAGGGAGGGCACCACCTACAATGGTCCCTCCCAACCTTGATTGCTAATTGAGAAAATGCCTTACAGCTGGATCTCATGAAGGCTTTTCCTCAAGGGAGGCTCCTTTTTCTGTGATAACTCCAGCTTGTGTCAAGTTGACATGCAAAACCAGCCAGAACACTCTTCATCTATATGTAGTTCAAAAATAGTTGCAATAACTGCATGGAGAGTTTCTATGCAGCTTTTTCCAATATTTATAAATATTCCCACCAGCACATCCTCCTTCACACAAACAGACTCTCTCTTTCTATATGATCATATATAATATACTACATATTTAAATTGTGATTCTTGGCTATAATGATCTTCAGTTTGACCTAGAATAATTAATGATGTTTTGCATATAGATTGTTTCTAGAATGTGATTTTTTTCAGGCAGTTGTCTCAGCATATTGTATTTTATTATAAATTTGTGCTTTTAAGTTGGTTAGCTATTGGTATATAAGTCATTAAATTCCTTTGTCTTTTAATATCTTTGTAGTTTGTCTTTGTATTTCCCTTACTGTTCTTATTTGGATTCTTGTTTTGCTTCAATTTTCACAATGGCAATTTAATATCAATTCTATATTACTTCATAAAAAGTTATTTGGAACCTTAAATTCTTCATCTATTTTTTTTAAATTTAGAACTTGTTGATTCATACTTTCATATAAGTTATCTTTTTTCTTTTTTTGTATTTTTTCTTTATGTAGATTTTACATTTACTATTGAGATAATAGATTTTAATTACATTTTCTTTCTGAGCAGGTATACAAAGTTCTCTATAGCCTGAATCTAAGTGAACTATTTCTTTAAATCACAAGATTTAAATTACTTTATTTTTCTATAATAATAATTGTGTCTTCCACTTTTTAAAATATTTACCCTGTTCTTATATATGAATAAGGCATATTATTCTCATCCAGTAATTTATCATATCTTCTGTTCTTCACTCATTTTATAAAGAACCAAGATTCTGACATTAGATGTAACTTTCCTCCAGTCTGAATACAGTATCATTCTATAGTCTTACAGCTTTTTGTTTGTTGGTGAGAAATCTACTTGTTTCATTGGTGAAGATTTTTTTATTTTTATGTTTTAACAAAATATTAGTATATCAATTTAAAATATCTCTGTTTTGATTAGCATTATTGAAGGAGACCCTTTCATTATCCCTCATCCCTTTTTCATGTAGATGGCTCAGTGACCGGTTAGTATTGTCATGTGTTCGCCTCACATTACATAATAGTTTTAATTTCTAGGAAGGCTTTTAAGGTTGTTTTTTTTTTCTTTTCCTTTTAATGTTACAGCCAGATTATAGTTTCTTTATGTTGAGTTGTGAGAGATACATTTTAGAAATCACATTTACAGAATGGTTTCCCGGTATTTCTACAAGTGTGTTTTGCCTTCCTATCATTTTCTGAACTTCAATTATACTCGTGTTTGTGTACTTCATATTGTTCCATTATATTACTAGATTTTTATTTGCTTTTCTGGAAACCTCTTTGTAATTCGCATTATAAGGCAGTAGATGGCTGCCTCTGGTGGAGCCTGTATACCAATCAGGTATTTGACTACTCTCCTCCACTTGAGTGCATAGGAATCGCCTGCTTTATTTTCCTAGCAGGTGTTGTGGTTTTGGCTAATGTTTCCTAGAGAAATCAGAACTCACATTTAAATTTACTGCCTCACTTATGCAAAATGACTTGTATCTGAAAACTGTGTTTTTGTTTGTTTTGGTTTGATTGTTTGTTTGGGTTTTTTTTGGCACATTTTGTTTCCTATTGAAGGCATAGTTCAATTCTAGTAATCATCAAGAAAACAAGACTCTATCAGTTTAGAATAGTCATTGTTAGTCATTATATCTACATTTTATAATGTGTGGAATAACTGAATATTATGACATAATATTTTCAGAAAAATATCTAATGCTCCTAGAAAAATTTACACGTATTTTACATATTCCATTAAAATTGTGGTGATATGATCCAGCATTTTCTCTCTTGTTGTGTAAAACAATATATATATATATATGCATATATATACGCATATATACATATATATACACATATATACATATATATACATATATATACATATATGTATATATATACATATATATATACAAAAGATATATATTTTGGAGCCAGAATGTGAGAGTTCAACAATATCTCCTTCAACTATGAGTTACAACCTAATCTAAAAGCAAACATTTCACTACTACATCTGTAGCTGTTAAGTGAGTAAATATTCTCACAATGTTTGGAACTCAGTTGTGAAAAAAAGGTTGTCTTAAATCCACCATTTTTCCTTTCTGAAATCCTAACTTTCCAATCCCTGGCACAAATCTTGTGTGTGTGTTGTGTGTGTGTGTGTGTGTGTGTGTGTGTGTGTGTCTGTGTGTGTGTGTGTCTGTGTCTGTGTGTCTGTCTGTGTGTGTGTCTGTGTGTGTCTGTGTGTGTATGTGTGTGTATGTGTGTGTATGTGTGGGTGTGTATGTGTTTATGTTGCTTGAGGTTGTTGGTTGGACGTATTTTAGAATGGCTTTTAATTCACATAATGATAGTAATCCTTTTATAATTTCTTTCCATTAATATTAAATTCTGTGAAGAGTTATATTATCCTTCCTTAGTGTCCACTGCTGATGCTAGAAAACTGCATTAATACTCATTTGATATATATATGAATGCTACTCTTTCTGTGTTCCTATGTATATAAAATATTCTAGTGCAGATATGAAATATATAGTAATTGGATTTTAAACTCTCCTTTATATCTTTTTTGCAGGCTCTTAATCCTGATCTACAATGGAAAAATTTCTTTTTTACCTGTTTCTCATTGGCATAGCTGTGCGAGCTCAGATCTGTCCAAAGCGTTGTGTCTGTCAGATTTTGTCTCCCAATCTTGCAACCCTTTGTGCCAAGAAAGGGCTTCTATTTGTTCCACCAAACATTGACAGAAGAACTGTGGAACTACGGCTGGCAGACAACTTTGTTACAAATATCAAAAGGAAAGATTTTGCCAATATGACCAGCTTGGTGGACCTGACTCTATCCAGGAATACAATAAGTTTTATTACACCCCATGCTTTTGCTGATCTACGAAATTTGAGAGCATTGCATTTGAATAGCAACAGACTGACTAAAATTACAAATGATATGTTCAGTGGGCTTTCCAATCTCCACCATTTGATATTGAACAACAATCAGCTGACTTTAATTTCTTCCACAGCATTTGACGATGTTTTTGCCCTTGAGGAGCTGGACCTGTCTTATAATAATCTAGAAACGATTCCATGGGATGCAGTAGAGAAGATGGTGAGCTTGCACACTCTTAGTTTGGATCACAACATGATTGACAACATTCCTAAGGGAACTTTCTCCCACTTGCACAAGATGACTCGGCTAGATGTAACATCAAATAAACTGCAAAAGCTGCCTCCTGACCCTCTCTTTCAGCGAGCACAGGTGCTGGCCACCTCAGGAATCATAAGCCCATCAACATTTGCATTGAGTTTTGGCGGAAACCCCTTGCATTGCAATTGTGAGTTACTGTGGCTGAGACGATTGTCAAGAGAAGATGACCTGGAGACCTGTGCTTCTCCTGCCCTTTTAACTGGTCGTTATTTTTGGTCAATTCCTGAGGAAGAGTTTTTATGTGAGCCTCCACTCATTACTCGTCATACACACGAGATGAGAGTCTTGGAGGGTCAAAGGGCAACACTGAGGTGCAAAGCTAGAGGAGACCCTGAGCCCGCCATTCATTGGATTTCTCCTGAAGGGAAGCTGATTTCAAATGCAACGAGATCACTGGTGTATGATAATGGAACACTTGACATCCTTATAACAACTGTAAAAGACACAGGAGCATTTACCTGTATTGCTTCCAATCCTGCAGGGGAAGCAACACAAACCGTGGATCTTCACATAATTAAACTCCCACACCTACTAAACAGCACCAATAATATCCACGAGCCTGACCCTGGCTCCTCAGATATCTCTACATCCACAAAGTCAGGTTCGAATGCTAGCAGTAGTAACGGTGATACAAAGATGAGTCAAGATAAAATTGTGGTGGCAGAAGCAACTTCGTCAACAGCATTACTTAAATTTAATTTTCAAAGAAATATTCCTGGAATTCGTATGTTTCAAATCCAGTACAATGGTACTTATGATGACACCCTTGTTTACAGGTAAAAAAAAAATTCAGCCATAATGGATCTTTGCTGACCATTATAGTGCAGGGAGAGTGAAGCACTGTTGCTTTGTATCGTTTCTAAATCGACACTGCTACTCTGCGCTGTACATGTAACAATCCAACCTTATGGAGGATAATGTAATATATGAAGTCATGGGTATATATGGGGAAGTAGTTTAAATGGCAATGTTTTTAAATAGTACACATTTGTATTTAATACTATGACTATTTTTTTAACCTCCTATGAGGGATGTGACTATCATACAAGACAGAGTTACTTTAAAATTTCAAAAAACATACCAGAATTTACACATCCACATGAGTGTTCTTTCCTTCAAGGAAGTCACGTTGGGAGGCTATCCCATTAACCCAATGATGCTGCCATTGCTCAAAGCAGTTTTGGAGTTATCTTTAGAACCTTCGGCATACTAATTTGAATGTCCTCAGTGGTGGCAAATCTTCGTCTTTTGAGGGTGAGTTTCAATTTTGAAAACAAGCCTTTTGGAGTCAAGACTTGTGAATAAGGTGGGTGACCAAATGGGTATTGCCACTTTTGGGTGAACACTAGGATGTAACTATAGAGTAATGAGACTGATTCTTTGAGTGATTGAGTTATGCGCGTGTATGCTGTTTTATGTGCATGGGTTCTTAAGATACTTCCAAAGAGGCTGAACATCATATTTTGAGCAGTGAAAGTATCACTGGAGTTATGTATGTAACTACTGGCACAGGACAGTGATGGAGAACTTGAATCTGCTAATGAATTTCTGGTATGTTTTTCTAAAGTTCAGCCTCATTGATTTATAGTCACATCTTTTCAAATTTTCAGTTGGAAATTCACAATCTTTATTCCCTATAATTTTACACATGACCTATTATTATTACCCCTAAGAAATGATGTAATGTCACGGATTTGAAAATATAACCTTTTAGGTCAGTTTAGTTCTTATATACAGAAGCTAAATTCTTGAAAAATAATTTGTTTTACATTCATGTATGGAAAAGAGATTAATTTCTTAAAATAAAGGTAGAGTAGTAGGAAACATAAAAATTGTGTCTTAGCTAGCTATGTAATCAATCCTGCCCCAGGTTCTACCTGACTGAGTTTTAATTTCCTCATCTTTAAAAAGAGAACAATTAGGCTAAGTGGTTTCTAATATCCCTTTCATCAGTAAATGGACGTGGTGGCACACTATGTCATATGATTATTAGCAAAATGTAGTTTACCTTCTTTCACAAGCTCTCTACACTCTCCACAGATGATATTCAACTGCTGGTCAATGAGAGACACTGGCCTCACCACAGTTTGCTCTATTGTCCATATATTATAGGTGTTAACTCTGTGATTAGCTGCATTTTATGGCAAAATCCCAAAGAAATAACTTCTTTCTGGAGAACTTTGATGAATTTCTGACCAAAGGGGTTGTCATTCTTAAAGCCTCAATAGCCATTCTTTGCATTTTATAATGTTTAAACATTGATATCCAACATTTGCAATATATTCCCTGATTGGCAGCATTCATTTTGGTTATGAATGCATGCTCTTGTAAATTGCCCAGTGCATTCAGAGCATACTGTGTAGTTTTTGTCTCAGCTTAGTTTTACCATGGTTTGAAATATCTATAATTCATTTTCAAGAAAAATTATAGTTTCACTGCTTACTTTAAATTGTGTTTGCTTACATCTTACAAAACAAGTTAACAATAAATAGGAACACAGAAAAATAATTTCTGCGAAATGGATCCAGAGAGTTCTCTAGACTTCAGAACAGAAAAAGTGTCTTGATAGACGTTCTCACTGGCAGATGTTGGTTCAGTGAATTCATACTCCTGGCAAATGCTTTGCTTCATCAGGTGTCCTGGTAATTGCTCATAATGCACATCACACTCATTAAAACATACTGGAAACTAAGGCAGAAGAAATCACGGTGTCTGTAAATAAAATCTGTTCATCATCGCAACAGTAGAAGTTATTAAAGATAGCCTTAGCTAATCCCATTCCACAGCAACTTATTACTGGCTTGGAAAACAAATGCTCTGAATCGCAGTTCCATTCTGGTTGCTAATGTGATTGTCCGTGTTTTCTCTCTCTCTTCAAATTGCCTTTCAGCCATTGAGGTGTTGTAAGTGCTAAATGGATTTGTTTAGTAGTCAGATAATGTCACAGTCACACCTTTCGAAAGCAATTTGTCATAAATGATATTTTCGCAATGGCTTTTATTAGGAGTTCTGCTTTGCCAAGCTTTGTAATTAGTAAGCTTGTCAAGGCGTAGTGCAGGCACCATTAATATAACGCGAACTGTAACAATGAGCTTTCAGCTATTCTAACTGGTAAATATAAGATCAGCGCACATCTCCATATTTCATATCTGCTGTAAATGTGCTTATCTTAATGAGGATTGAAGGAGAAAGTGCTAAAGCCATAATGACTTTGCAGATATGTGTTGTTTTGTTGTTAATACTAACACATATTCCATTGTCCCTCAGAATGATACCTCCTACGAGCAAAACATTTCTGGTCAATAATCTGGCTTCTGGAACTATGTATGACTTGTGTGTCTTGGCCATATATGACGATGGCATCACTTCCCTCACTGCCACAAGAGTCGTGGGTTGCATCCAGTTTACTACGGAACAGGATTATGTCCGTTGCCACTTTATGCAGTCCCAGTTTTTGGGTGGCACCATGATTATTATCATTGGTGGAATCATTGTTGCATCCGTGTTGGTTTTCATCATCATACTAATGATCCGGTATAAGGTTTGTAACAATAATGGGCAACACAAGGTCACCAAGGTTAGCAACGTTTATTCTCAGACTAACGGGGCTCAGATGCAAGGATGCAGTGTCACGCTGCCCCAGTCCATGAGCAAGCAAGCCATGGGCCATGAAGAGAATGCCCAGTGCTGTAAAGTTGCCAGTGACAGTGCGATTCAGTCTTCAGAAACATGTTCGAGTCAGGACTCTTCTACTACTACCTCTGCTTTGCCTCCTACCTGGACTTCAAGTGCGCCTGTGTCTCAAAAGCAGAAAAGAAAGACTGGCACGAAGCCAAGTGCTGAGCCGCAGAGTGAAGCTGTCACAAATGTTGAGTCTCAGAACACTAACAGGAACAACTCAACTGCCTTGCAGTTAGCTAGCTGCCCTCCTGATTCCGTTACAGAGGGGCCCACATCTCAAAGAGCACATACCAAGCCAAGTAAGTTTCTCAGTGTGCCTGCTGAGGGAGCCAGAGTCAGGCACAGGTCCTCCCTCAGCGGAAGTTTAAAGGAATATTTTCACTATGATAATTCACAGAAGTCATTGGAGCTGTCTCTTAAGAGAAGCATGTCTATGAATGCAATGTGGACTCAGTACCGTGTTTCTGATGTTTGCTATGGAAAAGAAACTGTTTTAAATGCAGAGTGCATATAAGAATCCTTTGTGTAATCTTTTTTTTTCCTTTTGAAAAGTCACAGGAAATTGCAATTTGAAATTCTTCTCTCATGTCAGATACAATCACTTCAGGATTTTAGAATCCTTCTCAGGATGAGATAAGGATATAGTACCTTCATATACAGGCATGGAGGTTACAGACATAAAATGGCAAACATGGGAGAGTAAGAGAACGCAACAGTGCCTTCTCCTACTCTAAGGCTAATATAAAAGCCCTTTGACTGTAAATCATAGTTTTAAAAAATGGTGATCACAGGGCCATGAGATTTCTCAGCCTGCAAAGGCACCAAGCCTGCTACGCTTGACTACTAGTGAATGGGAACCGATAGTAGAAAGAGAAGATGAACTTCCACAAATTGTCCTCTGACACCCACTCCCCATCTACACAAAATAAATAACAATCGTTTACCTAAAATACTACCACAAAAATATTAGATTTTTGTAATTCAAATATAAGTCTGTATGAATAATTTAAATGCACAATGAAGACACTATATTATTTCAGTGGAAATTAGGTTGTAAAAAACAACTTAATTACCTTCTAATGAACAGTCTTGGTTCAGGCGCCAAAATTTCTTTCATAATCAAGATCTTCAGTGGAAAATAAAATAAACGGTAATTTATTCTACATTTGTCATATATGCTAGTCTATAGAGTTATTCTGAGCACAATTGTTGAATGACTTTATTTTACATTTTTTAAAATGAGGTAAAAAAAATCAGATAAAAATTTAAGCCTGCTCTTTCAAGCAGGTGTTTGCTTTTATCACCAAGGAAATAAAAACATTTAAAGGACGACATCTCATTAACAAATGGTAGAAAATCACTGCTCATTAACCAGAGTGACTTTTTTCTCCTTTTGTTATAATTTTGTTGCTGAATGTTTGTCTTTTGAAGTAAATGCATTTTTTTTAAAAAAAAACAAAAGACTATGGTAAATGAAGTCATATGCACTCTAGAGGGGAAGCATTATTCTTATGAAGTATGTAAAATTAATTCTATGTTTCCTTGCAAAATCATTCTTGGAGATTCACAGAATTCATAATCCAAAAATATATACCTATATGGAGTTGTTAAATGGCTTTATTTTTTCCTTCTAATTTTACTTTCATTTTGTTGTGAGACTATATGTCTTATGTAAACTCTTATACCCTTAACTCAGCAAAGACACAGTTATCCCAAGATGGCCTCAAACCCACTCTGTAGTTAAGAATACCAAGAATACCTTCAAGATTCATCTATACACATGCCTCCACTACCAAGGTGGTGAGATTACAGATTTGCACCACCATGTCTGCCTCAAAATGATAGTGTACTAACTCACATCACTCAAACATTACTTAAAGCTAAACTTCAGATTCTCACACCATTAGCTTCATTTTTACTTCTGTGTATCTACAAAATAAATCAATTAATTTAAATTTGGCAGAGGTCCATCTTATCACATGTGCTTTCTATTGATAAATATCTAAGCCTGTTGTAATTTTTGGAAAAGTTTATATTTCAAGAGTTCTACAAATACTCACATACCAAGAAAGTTATCTGATGTTCATATGTATAAGATGTGATCATATGAATACAGTTTTGCTTATAGAGAAAATTAATGTGATTTAGTATAATGTCTGATACAGAATAGATGACTAGTTGACTGAATGTATAAATGGATCAATAAATATATGAGTAGCTCTAGGGATGGAGGTATTTTATTACAATTATGTATGGTTCTTACTAATTAATATCATGATGATTGTGGTCCAGAAATTATGTTTCCATAACAATCAGAGACTCCGTATTGCCTTGTTTTTCATTTGCCATATAGTATAGTCTTTAAGTAACCTGCCATATATATGTAGTCTTCTTTATTGCTTTATACTATAGGCAGAATGAATTTATTTATTTCCTTTTTATCCATTATTTAATTTTAATTTTAGTCCAATAACATTATCAGCTTCTGGTAAGCCAAACACAAGTACTACACGGTGTCTTTGTTATTAGAGTAGTTTAATAATTACTTACTCTGAATGTTTAGATAAAACATTATGTATCCCTCTCTAAAATACTTTTGATACTTTTTCGATAATTGTTCTTTGATTTAGAAATAATTTACAATATTTCATGCAGTGTTCTAAACTTCAAATTTTCTCAGTATTCTAGGAAAGAGTAGTTTGTTTTGATGACTATTATATTTGGAACCTCCAACTTGATTGATATATAAATCTGTTTATTAAACTGTGTAACTTAGATGTGTGAATCAGTAACTATGACACTGTCTAGTTTATTTCCTATAGAATGTTCCCCATTATTAAAGGACTCAAAGAGGTCTCACTAGTTAATGCATTAAACTAACTGATTTTACCTATTTCTAAGATATAATTTGATAAAGTTTTAGAATATGATTTTTAAATATTCTGTGTTATCTAGTTACACACAAATATATTCAGTAAAATATTTGTGTTTTCTTTGAAGTAATTCACTTTCAAAACTTTAATACAGTCTATTTTCTTTTCAGTTTTAAGCACTCCTAATATGATGACTGTCAATGTCATTTCATTTGTTTTATTTGATTTAATTGCAGAAATATAAACTTTCTTAGAAATTAAACAAATAATTAGAAAATTCTAAGTAATTAATTATTTCCCATTTCCTAATTTTAGTATCCCCTTTTTGCTTATGGCCTGGTATAAACTTAAGAAAACTTACTTTAAAGTGGTTAACCTTAAAAATTCTATGGACATAAAAGATTGTATTTATCTTTAAAATGAAATTCTACATTTTTTCAAAGGCAGAAAATAATAGCTTGTTGGTTTTTTGGTCTCAATGATTAAAAGTGCTGTTTATAATGCTAAGTGAGGCATAGACATTCAAGTCACACAGGGAGAACCTCATTGATCTTCCTCCTCAGACTGTTCATTGTCATGAGAGCAGCCCTTAGCATTCCATACTGTGTGTGAGCCTTGAAAACGTTTGGTGTAAAGACTTCAGTAGAGGTGTAGGTTGGATGGGAAAGTACAATACTTTTCTTCTTAGTAGCTAACAACAACAATAACAACAATAATAATAATATATTATATACATTATAATGTAAGTGGAATATGGCATTAAATGTCTTTTATGGGTATAAAATATGTAATGAAAAAGATAATTTAGCTGGAGATCCTGCTAGTGCTTACGTGAACTTATTGTTGTTGTAGAGGACCTGGTTTCGGTTCCTAGTACCTGCATGGTGATTTATAACCTTCTGTAATTTCAGTAATGGAGGACTGGGGACCCAGTGTCTCTTCTGACTTCTTTAGTGTCCTAAATGCATATGGTATACATCATTTCCCTCATGTGTATGCATATATATATAAAACAAAAATTACACTTCTAAGATGAAGAGCATCAAAATTCATAAAAGAAAGAAGTAACTCAACAAAATCAACAAGATTTTTATGTCACTTTTAAAGACCATTTTTCAGAATGTCCCAATTCTAGACCCAAGAAATAAAAAAAAGTGAACAAGGACGCTCCCTCAGCCATGATTTCATAAGCACTATGAATTTCGTATTCTTTTCAGTATTTTCCAGAAGAAATGACTGTTTTTAGCAGAACATAAATCTACACAAAATGTTTTCTTAATATGTACCCATACCTGACCAATGTGGATTCATTACAAGTGGGACAAATTACCAGTTTATAACTGGAAGTGTATTAAAGTCTTACATTATCTCATGGTGATAATATAAATACATTTAACACATTATTAAAGTTTACAACTAGTCCTTATAACTAAGGAAGTGGTGAGTAATTGTTATGACTGTGTTCAGGTGTTTTAATCATGAACCTATGTATTTTTTAATGTACTTGTTTTGGGTGTGGTTATATAACATCTCATTTAAAACATACATTTTGCAGTTGGTGAGATTTTGCTCCATATCATACAAGTAAATAATACCAAAGTATCAGAATGAATTGAAATTATGAAACACAGTTTGATACAACCATAATCAAATTCTCAATTTTCTCCCTGTAACATTCGTGAAAATCCTAACCTACAGGGTCTATTGTAAATATTTGTTCTCAATGAGTTTATGTGTAAAAAAATTAATATTTCTCCTTTCCTAACATTTCATAGACTCTGGCAACTATCCTTAACGACCCTTAACCATTTTCATTTTAAAATAGTTAATAGTTTTTTCATAGGAACACATTCCTCAAAGAAATGGAATACACCCAATCAGGGTTGAATCATGATATTGAGATTTTATAGATAAATGGTATCTAGGGATGGAATTTATGTAGGATCCTGTTTGTAGTCTTTTACTTAGAAATGGATGACATAAGAGTAGTTGAAGACTATATATTAACTGGTGGTTAATACTATTTTTATATCTCTGTGGTAAGTATGGACAAATTCTTCTACTAACTTAGAATTCTGTAGTTTCCATGTTTTTATGGATAGCTCTGCAGTTGAAATGTTAATTCTGGGATGAATAGAAGAAGAGACTTGACTGTCTTATTGAACTACATTGATCCTACATTAGGAGACAGGAATTTATATTCTAGAAGCACACACTCATACACACACACACACACACACACACACACACACATACACACACATACACACATACACACATATTAAAATTAAATTAAAGTTATACTAGTAAATATATCAAATAGCTACAGAAAACTATAGCATAGCAAAGCTAATTGTTATACATGTGACTGTCCAATTCAGTAATAATAGAGTGAGTAGGGTGGTAGGAAAACAAAACAAGTAAAGAACTAATTATGACCTTGAAAATCTCCTTCCCAGATGCTTTGCTGACTAATGTTGACCAGAATGTCCAGGAAACACAGGTGAGAAGCTTACTCACAGTTATTTACTTCAAAGACCATAAAGACTTTCTATTGTCTGCATGAAAATTTAATTGCTAACAGGCTAGAGCCTTGACTTGAGATTGCTCATTAAATAGAGTGCTTAACAATGTAGACTGCCATTTACTTGGGTTCAAAAGGTGTCTGCACCAACTGCTGATGAACATAAATGTTGTTGAGATAAAGGTAGTTCAGATTCTGCCATCGGTGTGACCTCGGAGCAACTCTTGCAGTCATTCCTGATTTAAATCATTTTACAATATTGCTACACACATATATATCTTTGTATGAATATACTGACCCATGCCTGATACCTGTCTTTGTCAGGACATATTCAGCCATACCTTTCATCCCTGTCCTACTGTCCTACTGTGGGTTGAGATAATAAATTTGACTTGATTAAAAATGATATTCCTGTTGTTGTAAAAATATAAAAATAATAAGGAATAACGGTGTCTTTTACCCCGATAGCTCTGTATTGCAGTGCCCAGATATCTGCTAGATATCTTGGCGGAAACACATCCCAGCCGCACACTTTCCTACACTCAAACACTCACATAAAAGAACACACAACACAATAATCTTAGATCCAATTGGTAAGATATAATTGCCCACTTAAACATACAATGCCCGGTACTATCCATCCCTTGAGAACATTAATAACAACCTGTAAATACACAGAGCAGAATCTTAACATCACCTGCCATCTTGTCCTGCCACGGCTTCTCAGCTCCTCTCCTCCGCCCTGTCTCCTCCTCTCTCCCCTAGTCTCCTCCTCTTCCTTCAAACTTCTCTCCCGCCCATCCTTCCTTCTCCTCCAATGACAGGCCTCCTTCTATCCTGTACCTGCCTCACCTGTGACATCATCCTACATATTCCTGTACACTGTTATACAAAATGAATAAAGTGGTTTTCAGAAAAGGTCACATGAGCCTTATTGGAGGCATCGTTTCTGTCAGTCATCAATTACTTTTTGAGACTGTTCCTTTTTTGTTTTGGTTTGGTTTTTTAATTTTATTTTCAAGTTAGATTTTGATTCCTTCATTTTAATTGGACCAGCAAATGTGTTCCCAGAATGGAGAGCACAGAAGCGATCCATCCAAAAAGCTGGAAGTTTCAGCAATTTCTCTGACGTTTCAAACAGGGGAGGAGGGATCTTTTAAAAATTTGAAAAAAAAAAAAAAACCCTGCATGTTTCAATATCAAAGGCAATTTTAGCTCCTTAATACTATTTAGCAGTAAATTCCACCTCTAAACAAGAGCAAAGTGTTTTATGTATCAGTTCTTTCCTGACACCATTCTTGGATTCCTTTTTTTTTTCTCCAAATAATTTACCTTTTATTCACTTCGCATCCAGCTCACAGCCCCCTCCCTCCTCTCTTGCCAATCCCACCCTTACAATTTTCTCCCCCTATTCTTCCTTCCCCTTCTCCTCAGCAAAGGGGAGTCCCCCTTGGCTACCACAGCACCCTGGGATATTTAGTTCCAGCAGAATTATGTTGGTCCTCTCTACCGAGGCCCCACCCAGCAGCCAGTTAGAGAAAAGGGTTTTCAATGGCAAGTAGTAGAAACCATGACAGGCCCTGCTCCACTTGTTAGGAGACCCATATAAGACGAAACTCTACATTAGCTACAAATGTGTAGGGAGTATAAGTCAAGTTCCTGCATGCTCTTTGGTTGGTTCAGTCTCTGTGAGCCCCGTGCGCCCAGGTTAATTGACCTTATAGGCTTTCTTGTGGTGTATTTTATCCCCTTTGGCTTATTTACGTCTTTCCTTCACTCTTTCACAAAACTCCCTGAACTCTCACCTATGTTTGACGGTGAGTAATCCAGAGCCATAAAAACACATATGCGTATGCGTTCTTGAGTTTCTCAATGGACAGATGGCTCAGTAGAAACCAAGAACTTCAGCAAGTCCAAGGGCAACAGCCAGAGCTGACTTGCAGAGAATGCCTTGCCTTTCCACATCTTTTCACTCGATTTAACTTCCCCCCCATTCTCTGTCTCTTTACTTAGTTTTCTAGTTTCTCTCTTCCCCATCCTCCTTTCCTGTCTTTTCTATTCTTCCCCTTTTTCTATTTATCTTCTTGTTTTTTTCTTACTTTTAAACTTTCATTTATTTTTGGAGTTTGGGCATCCACCTGACTTGAACTTTAAGATAGCTTAAGTAAGGAATTAGGGGCAAGTGATTTTTATATCAGAAACATTTCAAAGTCATGCTCAGTGTTATTGGGCAGATAGAAAAAGAAGACTGAATACACAAGACATATTCAAATTGTCAAGTAGAAGTTTCCAAACATATTCCAAGGGCATTCTGCATCACTGTGACTGTTCTGTTTCGTTATTTGAAATGGAATTTAGAGGTCACCCTTCATTCTAACTTTGAGGATTCTCTGTACTGCTGAAAAAAACAAAATTCTGTCAACGTGATAGATTCATAAAATTATGAACAATGACATTTCATCACACTGAATTTAGTGCTCTTTATAGAAACTTTGAACAGGTGATTAAAACAAAATGTAAGTTTGTATCAGCCACAACCTACAAGCATATGCACATAGCAATTTATAATATCATGTACTTTATGTTTTGCTTTGAGTAAATAAAAAGGGATGGAATGGGTTAGTCTTTAAAATTCTTTTTTCAATTGGATATTTTCTTTATTTACATTTCCAATGTTGTTCCTTTTCCTGGTTTCCCCTCTGGAAACCTACTGTTTCTATGAGTGTGCTCCCCACCCACCCAACCACTACCTTCCACTTCACCACCCTGGCATTCCCCTATGCTGGTGCATTCAGCATTCATAGGGCCAAGGGCCACTCCTCCCACTGATGTCAGAAAAGTCTACCCTGTGCTACATATGTGGCTGGAGTCATGTGTCCCTTGCAATGTACTCTTTGGATTGTGGTTTAGTCCCTGGGAGCTCTGGAGGGTCTAGTTGGTTGATATTGTTATTCTTCCTATGAGGTTGCAAACCCCTTCAGTCCTTTCTCTAATTTCTCAATTGTGAACCCATTGCTTAGTCCAATGGTTCGCCGCGGGCATACATCTCTGTATTTGTTATACTCTGTCAGAGTCCCTCAGAAGGCAGATATAAAAGGCTCCTGTCAGCATGTACTTCTTGGCATCTGCAATAGTATCTAGGTTTCGTGACTGTATATGGGATGGATCCCCAGGTGGTGCAGTCTCAGGATGTCCTTTCCTTCAGTCTCTGCTCCACATGTCTTCTTATTTCCTCCTGTGAGCATTTTGTTCCCCTTCTAAGAAGGAATGAAGTATCCACACTTTGGTCTTCCTTGTTCTTGAGCTTCATGTAGTCTGTGAATTGTATATTGGGTATTCCAAGCTTTTGGGCTAGTATCTACTTATCAGTGAGTGCACACCATGTATGTTCTTTTGTGACTAGGTTATCTCACTGAGGATAAAAATTTCTAATTCTATCCATTTGACTATGAATTTCTTCAAGTAATTGTTTTTGATAATTGAGTAGTACTCCATTGTGTAAATATACCACATTTTCTGTATCCATTCTTCTGTTGAAGGATATTTGGGTTCTTTCCAGCTTCTGGTTATTATAAATAAGGCTGCTATGAACGTAGTGGAATATGTTTCCTTGTTATATGTTGGAGCATCTTTTGGGCATATGCCCATGAGTGGTATACCTGGGTCCTCAGGTAGTAACCCATTTTCTGAGGAATTGCCATACTGATTTCCAGAGTAGTTCTATCAGCTTGAAATCCCACCAACAGTGGGGGAGTGTTTCTCTTTCTCCACATCCTTGCCAGCATGTGCTGTCACTGGAGTTTTTGATCTTAGGCATTCTGACTGGTATGAAGTAGAATTTCAGGGTTGTTTTGATTTGCATTTCCCTGATGACTAAGGATGTTTAACATTTCTTTAGGTGCTTCACAGCCATTTAGTATTCCTCAGTCGAGAATTCTTTGTTTATATCTGTACACCATTTTTTGATAAGGTTATTTGATTCCTTGGATTTTAACTTCTTTAGTTCTTTGTATATTTTGGATATTAGCCCTCTATTGGATGTAGGATTGGTAAAGATATTTTCTCAGTCTGTTGGCTGCTGTTTTGTCCTATTGACAGTATCCCTTGCCTTACTAAGCTTTGCAATTTTATGAGGTCCCACTTGCCGATTCTTGATCTCAGAGCATAAGCCATTGGTGGTCTATTCCAGAAAACTTCCCCTGTGCCTACGTGATGAAGGTTCCTCCCCACTTTCTCTTAGTTTTGGTGACTTTTAAAATTTTTTAACATATAAAACCTACATATTAATGTCATGTGAATATTTCATTTGCAGGTTTTCATTTTTTTGTATTTTCTATAATCATTAATAAAAAATTCATACCTAAAAGAGGAAATCTTTATTAAATCAGTGTTAAAATCTCATTCACCCACTTGTCAATTCTCATTCCATTTATATATCTATAATTTTTAAGAGACTGCGTGACTTCCTCATAGGTATTCTTGGAACATTTAAGTTATTTTAGCTATTACAGATCTATCCTTTCCACAGGA
This sequence comes from Rattus rattus, assembly GCF_011064425.1. Taxonomy (NCBI): domain Eukaryota; kingdom Metazoa; phylum Chordata; class Mammalia; order Rodentia; family Muridae; genus Rattus; species Rattus rattus. Next base: position 75,497,554 of record NC_046160.1, read on the forward strand.
ACAAAGTCAATGCCCTTCCGAGTAGGCTGTGGCCCTGACTCTTTCTCACATGTCTCTTTTGAGTATAAGTGCTCCTTTGTGTGTGGATGAAGGGCTCCACAGAAAAAAGTAGCTTTTGAGCACAGAACCACAGCAAGGGACAGACTCAGGGATTCCAAACCGAAGCATCTATTAAGGGGAATTTTTATCACAGATGGAGTGTTTGAAACAGAATTTTATTTTACAAAATGCCTTATTACGTTTTTGTTTATTTCTTTTGTTTTGTTTTGATTGTTTTTTTTTGTCTTAAAGAACCTCAGCCCTGAGTAAATATTTATATACACATATCCTAATAAATTTTAATTTCATAAAATTATGTGTTAAGATCACAAGAATATAATTACACAAGAATGACTCAAGGACAGGGCATGGAGTCATTCATAAATTTTGTGATAATAACTAGGGCAATTTGGATAATTAACAAAGATTTGTATCCTTAAAATATCCCAGTAAAGCAGAGGGTGCCCCAGGTTAGCATGCTAGAAAAGGGCAGTGTATACAGTAGACTTCTGTATACTGATACTAAAATGCTATCAGTGATAATTTGAAGAAGGACTTATAGTCTCAAAACAACAAAAATATGTATGCTTTCTCTTGTGTGTGAATGCATTTACAGGAAGCATGTCATAGTTTATACTAGCTTACATCAGCCTTAAAATAAGTGTTCATAATTTATAAATTTGATTTGACCTCTTTGTTACATTTTATTATTAAATGCGATAATTATAAATTTAGTTTTTTGTTATATCTTCTCTACTAATGGATTATATGCAGTGAGTAGAGCTGTTTAAGAAACTGCTGATTTCTTCATGTTTTATGTATAAATTATGTGAAACATAAATGAGTTTGATGATTAGATGTGCAACTATCCTTTGTTATAACCAAACTATAAAAATAATCTAGACTGAACATATGACTGTGTGTGTTACACATTTCATAATAGGAATATTTTACCTGTAGTAAGCTGTTCCTCTAAGTGAGAAGATTCAGTGCATAGATTATACTTTGAATAGCTTTTGCTTCCTACATAAATTCTGTTAACATGAATGTATGTTAGTGTGTATGTGTGTATGACTGAACATGTGCACAAGCCACCATATTCCTGTGTGTGTTTGTGTGTGTGTGTGTGTGTGTGTATGTGTGCGTGTATGATTGTCCATGTACATGAGCCATGATATTCTTATGACTCTTAGAAGACAGTTTGCAGAGGTTAATCCCTCCATGTGGAGTTCAAGGATTAAAGTTAGGTCACCAGGCTTTTTGGCTTGCATCTCTGCTGCTAGAATATATCACTGCCCTCTCTTTATTGTCACGATTGGAATTTATAGAAATATCTTCAATCCATAAGAAGTTTCAAGCCATCCTAGAGGAAATGATAATTTAACTTAGAACTTTAAATATTGTAGGAACTGATATTGTGTAGTTTTATTCCAATGCATCCTGAAATTCACCATTCAGTGTCTTCTTCTGAATTATTCTTATTCATACTTCCTGTATTTGTTTTGTGAGTAAAGAACTAATTAGTGAAAATGAACAATATTCTTCATTCAGGGGACAACCAGGTCTCATGAAATGTTAATGTTACAAATTTCTCTGTAGAATATAGAGAGTAGGGATTGTGTAAGTTTGGGAAATGTTGAAGAATTCTGATAGAAGACATCCATTTTTTTCCTAAAAAGCAACGGAGGGATATATTATAATAAATAACATGGATTAATACATATGAAGAATTTTACCTGGAGGGTGTTGGGAAAAATGAAATAAGAACAAATCCTGGCCTACAATTTAGGTTTGATTCAAATGAACATGGAGGCTTTATGCACTTAGATTGGCCTTTAAAATGGACGGTTATTATCGCACATTTGCTAACTTTGAAATGATCAGATCGCATCTTCCCTATGGATGTGGGTGGCTGTGACTGTCCTGTACCTTGTGTTGGGAATATTCTGTCTATGTTTCTTATCTCAGCAGTTTTAGAATTTCAACCCCACTATCTCACTAATTTATGTTTTCTTCTTTTCCTTTCTTTGGTTGCAGAGGCTGGAGTCCATATAAAGAGTACCACTTCTCTCTCTCTCTCCTGAGAACAGTTGCCCCTGATATTTTTACTGGATAAAATTTGAAAATGTTCCAGTTCACAGCAGTGGATTGTTGAACTGCTTGTCCCTGAAGGAATTGCTCATGGGAGCCAAAGCGACAATGTCTCTGATTGGATGGAACTGGCTCCCTCACCACATGGTTCATCCCCTTTTAAAACCAAATTTTTTTCTTCTGATCTACAAGTATTTTTTTTAAGAAAGGAAGGAGAACAATGCCTTCATTGGCATCCCGTTCTGTACCAATCCATCCTACATTGCCCTCCATGATTTAACAGACTGTAGAATCTTGAATAATCTATATCACTTTAACAAATAAATGTTTTACTATGACACAATTTGCCCATTGCCTTATTTTGGGGAAGACCTTTTGCTTCAAGCCTAAATGGTGATATGAATTTTTATATGAAATAATTTGTTCTAATAATCAAATTCTTTTATGCTTATTGGGTAAAAAATTAAGGAATTCAAGTAGTTCAATAACATAATAAAGTTTTTTTAGGGTGGTGCCTATGTCAGCATGTGGGGAGCACGACTATTTGAGCTCACTTATAGCAGCTGCGTATTTCATGTAAGATGCAAAGTGTTCAGGATTCTGTCTCCTAATGGACCATCAGTGAACGAGCAGTTTGGAGAAAGGGTAAATTGGCTCTAGCTTTCCTAAAGAACAAAAAAAAAAGGTAAAATTTAATAACTTGGTCAGGCTTTTGAGTCATGATAAGAGTCTTTATCTCAATTATTTCAAATTTTCAGAGTAAATAAATAGAACTCACATCTATGTTAACACTAGAATATGTAGAAATATAATATCTTTTAAGTTTATAATGTGAATAAAGCCACACTCGATGGTACCCAACCATTTCCTTTTAGTGTAGGTATTAGACTGGAGACTCAGGAATAATTTCTGTTCTTCATATTCTATGGTGTCATAATCATTTGAGTAAAACTTGAAGCTTCATATGAACTGCGTTAGTTTGGCAAGAGAGGTAAGTTTAATGAACTGTAAGTAGTATTTCTTTTTACTTTTAAACCTAGGTTTTCCCCCCCAAAGGTAGAAGATCATAATTGTTTTCCTGTACATTGAAAGCATCGACATACTATACTAAACAAAAACACTTGCATACACTCCCCAGACATGATCAATGTGTGCTTGAAATCGGAGTCATTTGCTTGAGTTGAACTATTGGTGATAATTTCAGATGTGGGAATTTGGTTCATTCTCTGTTAGTTGACAAATTTGAAACATTTGGAAAATGTGGCGTGTGTGTGTGTGTGTGTGTGTGTGTGTGTGTGCGCGCGTGCGTGCGTGTGTGTTTGTGTGTGCATGTGTGTGTGTGTGTGTATATACAAATGTTTATGTTGAAGAAATGGATATACACTAAACAATGAATGCTGGCATAGAAGATTTCTTCTATCATATTTCTTTTCTCTTCCAATGTGCAAATGCCAGAGAAAATGAGGTTTATATATCACAGTCCAGAACAGAATTTCAAGGCTCGTTTTGGAGATGGTCCTACTTGCTCTTACTCAATTCTTAATGATTTTCTTGTTGATGACACTTAACTAGTGTTTTCAGCCTGGTCTGTCATCTACTTGTATTTGTTTCTTTAGAAAACCACCATAATTTTTTTCTATAGAGTATACTTTTAATGCATTAAAATGAAAAGTATTTAATTTCTTAAATCTCCAATAATAAACAAAAGTCTTGCATTTACAGTATATTCAGCCATGCATTAAGTAAACTTTATGTAAGAATGTTTACATAAAAATAATTATTATTATGGAGTCTCCATATATGTTCTCCAGATATGCAACAAAGAATCATTTTGTGCAATGACACACATGGATGTGTTTTTAAAATTTTAATATTTTATGTATTTATTTTCTACATATGTATGTGTGCATGATGTATGGATATGCATATACCATGGCATGCAAGTGGACTTGAAGAAACTCCTATGAACACATTTTCTCCTTCTGTCATGTGTGTATTGAGGATTGAACTCAGCAGGCACCTTCACACTGTTAGTTATCTCACTGGATCCAAAGTCCCTAATATTAAGAATATGAAAGAGAACACAAATAACCGAGTAAGATTAATGATTATGTACAAAGTTTTAAAGAAATGTAACAAAATAATTGCAAGATAAATGGGAATAATACATTTAATTCATTATGTTATGAGTCAAGGGCATAATCTAATAAGTGGCAGCAAATGTTAACCATGGATTTAGTGAGCAAACACAGAAGTCTTTTCGATGTTTTCATTTCTAGGTTATTTTTCAATTGTGTTACACATGGGGATGGTCACAGAAGCTGTGAGGCATCATCTTAGACACAGCATTATATAAAACAAAGCAAGAACATGAGTAGGAATTTAGAGTGTTATGATTGCTCTCTATGCAATAGCTTATGGACTATTGGTCAAATGAAAAACTACTTTTCAAACTTCAAATTTAACATTTTTTGTAATTAAAATCTGAACTGAGAAAGTCTAATAAGGTGTAACTTGGTTAAAATAATAAAATAAATAAATTTAAGTTATTTTAATTATAACTGTTAGTTTTACAAATGATAGACAATATTGTACAGTAATTTTGAATTTTCAATTTAATATAAAATAGTCACAACTTATATTTAATGCTATGGAAGCTAGTTTGTTTTTCAAATATACTTGAACTCTCGGATGATTTTACTTTGTATCTTATGTACTTTTTTGTTCATTCAAAAATATTTTTTTATTTTTATTTAAAGGAAGTATGTATTAGCATTTTTAGGTATTCTCGTGAAATATCATATTCAAAACATATGGAAACATTAACTATATTAGTGATATAAAGTCTTTAAATTCAGTTAGAGTCAAGGGTCTCCAACAAAGTAAAGTTCTATTGTACATGCAAGTGTGATGGTCAGGATGTGCTCTACACTGCTTTTCATGAAAGTTTTTACTGTGGAAAACATTTAGCATAATACATAACATGTTTGACTAATTCAATATATGTCAGGAGTGTTAACTGCACTCACAATTTTGTGCTCATTCTATTCTTATAGCAATAATGTTACTTTCTCCTTCCTTACCTAGTTTCTGCTCAAACTTTACTCACTGAATTTTTTAAATGTAGATATTTCATGTAAGCAAGATAATGTCATATTTGTCTTTTGTATCTAGTATATTCCAATTATAAAATAGAAGTTACTTCACATTGAAGCATAAATAACAGTATTATTAATTATTTGTTTTAATCATTCATTTTATAGACACATTTTTCACTCTTTGGCTATTGTTAATCATGTCAGAATTTATACTATTGTCTAAGTATGACTTGATTCTCAGTTTTCAATTCTTTGCATTTGTATTTCAATATTGAGCCACCAAGTTATGTGACAATTTTTGATTTTTCCTTCCTTTTTTAATATAATTTTTAAATAAATTGCTGCATTGATGTCCACTACACCTACATTGGTTTACTTTTCATGAAACAATATATGGTACTTATTCGACCATATTTGTAATTTTCAAATAAGTCTAAGTCACAATAGCAAGTTGATTAACCGTGAGGGTATATTTGGAGTCACATTCCATTAGATAACGTTTCTTGGTAATCAGGTCAAAATGTGTACTTACAAAAATAAGATAGGTACAATGTCACTACACAATGTAATCTTAGTGGTTCAGTAGCATACACGCTACCATAGCATTTGAAAGGCTTGTATGAATTGGATATTTTCATAGCACTTGACTTGCATTTCCTAGATGTCTCATGGCGTCATTGCTATTCAGTGTATTTATTAAACCCTTAATATCTTCTCCGGTAAACTACAATTAATAGTGCATAATTAGCTTGTAAAGAGAAAGTGAAAGTGCAACATTTTCTCTTCCTTCTCTTTCATAATCAGTATTTAGAACACCTTGAAATTCAAGACACATGTGATGTTTCACTTTTCACTCCTGTCAACAAAGTACTTCTGTTGAAATTTTTAAGTAAGTCTAAGAAACTGAAGATTATGATGATGTATAATATCAAGAAATCAACAACACTAGAGCTCACCATTCATGGAACTTTTTCCAAGTTGCCTTATCTTCCTTAATTTCTTTTAGTCATGTTTTATTGTTATTCTAAATATTGATTGTATATTTCTCGAGCTGATCTAATTTCTTTCATTAATTCTGGTAGGTTTTTTTTTCTTTTGTTTTTCCTATATGCTGCTAGGTTCTGTATATAAAGACTTGTCATCAATAAGTGGAGTGTTATTTTTTCTCATTTCCCATAATGAGTGCATTTGATTCCATTTTCTATCTGATTTCACTGGCTTAAAAATGTAGCAAATAAAAATGGATATCTTTGTGCTTCCATCTATGCTACTAGTCAGAAGCTTTCAGCCTCTCATAATGAGCATGATGTAATATTATTTTTAATATAGTTTTCATAAATTGACCTTATGTTAAGGAAAGTCTGCTACTATGTCTTGTTAACTTAAAATGTGTTAGATTTTTAAATTCCACTTTTTAATCAAATAAGAAAATTGTGCTTATTCTTATAGTTTTACATATGTATTAACTTAGCATTTCAAATTAATATTTTTTTCCTTTTTAATTACTATAAAAGTTGTAGGATAAAATTTCCACACCCATTGTGTGTTATACTTTTAAAATTCAGCTGCTTCTGACTTGCTAGTATTTTGAGATTTTTGGCTTAGATGTAAAAATATATTTTTTATAATTCTATGTCTCTCTAATATCTCCATCTATTATTGTTCTCAGGATGATGTGGGGCAATAGAATGAGCAAATATTAATTTTTCAGTTTTGGTTTGTTAGAATTTACCAATGAATCCACTCAGGTTTTTGGTTTTGTTGTTTAGGAATTTTAGATTATTGGTTAAGTGTTTCTTGTAAGGGTATTGAAATTTTTGTTTCTCCTTTCCAAGAATTTTATTTGTTATCAGATATTTCTCAATTCTTCCTAGGCTAGTGAACATGCTAGTATATATTTATTTATGATATTCAAATTATTACTGTTTCATCAGAGTTATTATTTTGAATGATTTATTTTGTCATATTAAAAAAACCTTAAACTCTTATTGGAGGCCAGTTTATCAGTCTTTGCAATCTGACTAACTTTGTTTTAGGTGGTTTTGGACTGGATTTTGTACAGGTAAGTTTACCACCACTATACTTTCTTAACAAAGTCTTGTTTCTATCTAGAACAGTGTATATCTTTTCTCCTGTATCTTTCTTCACCTAATGACCAGGTCCTCTAACGGTAGCACAGTGCTCTAACTATCTGTTCTTTGTTTGCAATGAAATAATCTCAGGAACCGTATATTTGTTTGTTTAACACTAGACAAAGCATGCAAACTTTGTTTGTTTCTTGTTTTCTTCACGCCTTCTCAGCTTTTTCATTGGAAAGAATAAAAATTCCCATTTAATATTTTTTATTCTTTAATCTTTTTTAAGTCCAGTTTTCATCACCATGCTGGTCGGCCCCCCAAGCCCTCCACATCCCATTCCTCCTTCCCCTATCTCCAAGAGGTTGTCCACACCCCTCCACCTTAACCGCACCACACCTCCATACTTATTCACTCCAGTAGTTTACTTTTTAAACGTTTGAATTTATGCAATAAACTCACATCTCTGAAATGAAATGGAGAACTGGGGTACTTTTAAAAATAAAAGCGGAAACAGAAGTGGTTGTCATATTCTTACTATTAGTTATGTTGAACCAGAAAATGCATCTAGACTTTGGGAGACTCATTTAGTAGGGCAAGTCACTGTCTTTCCTTCTATCCAATTTTACTCATTTTTGCAATAATGATTAACATACGGAAAAAAACTCCAAAAGATTACTTTTCTATTTGGTCATGCAATGAATATTTCATAATGATAGACATAAGGTAATCATCTAAATCAACTGTGATAATTTTTTTTATTGGACATTTTATTTATTTGTATTTCAAGTATTATCCCCTTTCATGGTTTCTGCTCCAGAAATGCCCTATTCCATCCTTTCTTCCCCTGCTTCTATGGGAGTGTTGCCCTTCCAACTTAGCCACTTTGGCCTCCCAACCATGTCTTTCCCATACATTGGAATATCAAAATTTCCCAGTTATAAGGGTTGCTCCTCCCATTGATGTCCAACAAGGCCATCCTTTTCTACATATGCAGCTGGAGCCATGGGTCTATACATGTGTACTGTTTGAATGATGGTTTAGTCCCGGGGAATGCTGATTTGTTGATACTGTTGATCTTATGGGGTTGCAAACCCCTTCAGTTCCTTCAATACTTTCTCTAACTCTTCCAGTGGGACCCTGTTCTTAACTGAATGGTTGGCTGCAAGCATCTACCTCTGTATTTGTCATGCTCTGGCAGAGGATTTCAGGAGACAGCTATATCAGGCTCCAGTGAGCATGCATTTCTTCGCATCAGCAATATTTTCTGGGTTGAGTGGCTATATGTATACGAGCTGGATCCCCAGGTGAAGCAGGCTCTGAATGGCTATTCCTTCCTTCTCTGCTCTAAACTTTGTCTCTATATTTCCTCCTATGAATATTTTTGTCCCCATGTCTAGAAGAACTGAAGCATCCTTCTTTATGAGCTTTATGTGGTCTATGGATTGCATCTTGGGTAATCTGAGCTTTTCGGCTACTATCCACTCACCAGCGACTGCATACCATATGTGTTCTTTTGTGATTGTGTTACCTCACTCGGGATATTTTCTAGTTCCATCCTTTGCCTATGAATTTCATGAAGTTATTGATGTTAATAGCTGAGTAGTACTACATTGTGTAAACATACCACTTTTTCGGTATACATTCCTTGGTTGAGGGACATCTGGGTCCTTTCCAGCTTCTGGTTATTATAAATATGACTGCTATGAACCTAGTAGAGCATCTGTTCTTGTTATGTATTAGAGCATCTTTGGGGTATATGCCCAGGAGTTGAATAGCTGGGTCCTCAGGTAAAACTATGTCCAGTTTTCTTAGGAACCACGAGAATATTTTTCTATAGTGGTTGTACCAGATTCCAATCTCACCAACAATGGAGGAGTGTTCCTCTTTCTCCACATTCTTGCCAACACGACTGTCACCTGGGTATTTAATCTTAGCCATTCTTACTGGTTTGAGGTTGAATTTCAGGGTTGCTTTGATTTCCATGTCCCTGATGACTAAGAATGTTGAACTTTTTTTTTTTTTTTTGGAGCTGAGGATCGAACCCAGGGCCTTGCGCTTTCTAGGCAAGCGCTCTACCACTGAGCTAAATCCCCAACTCCTGAACATTTCTTTATGTGCTTCTCAGCCATTCGATATTCCTCAGTTGAGAATTCTTTATTTAGCTATGTTTCCCATTTTTTTTAGGGTTATTTGATTCTCTCTTGATCCACTTGGCCTAGAGCTTTTTAAAGGAGATTATAATGGTTCGATTTGCATTCTTCTACATGCTGACATCCAGTTGAATTAACACCATTTGTTGACAATTCTGTTTTCCCCCTCTCACTGGAAGGTGTTAGCTCCTTTGTCTAAATCAAGGGACTGTTGTTCTGTGGGTTCATTTATGGGTCTTTAATTCTATTCTATTGAACTTCCTGACTGTCTCTGTACCAATACCATGCATTTGTTATCACGATTGCTCAGTAATACAGCGTGAGGTCAGGGATGGTGATTTGTCCAGAAGTTCTTTTATTGTTAAGAATAGTTTTGTTATCCTGGTTTTTTCTTTATCTTTTTGTTATTACAAATGGATTTCTTTCTAACTCTATGAAGAATTGAGTTGGAATTTTTGATGGAGATTGCATTGATTCTGTAAATTAGTTTCAGCAAGATGGCCATTTTTCCTATATTAATCCTTCCAATCCATGAGAATGGGAGGTCTTTCCATCTTCTGAGAACTTTTTCAATTTCTTTCTTCACAGACTTGAAGTTCTTGTCATACAGACCTTTCACTTGCTTGGTTAGAGTCACACCAAGGTATTTTACATTATTTTTGACTATTGTGAAGGGGTTGCTTCCCTAATTTCTTTCTCAGCCTGCTTATCCTTTAAGTAGAAGAAGCTTACAATGAGTTAATTTTATATCCAGCCACTTTTTGAAGTAGTTTTTCAGCTGTAGTAGTTCTCTGGTGGAATTTTGGAGGTCACTTAAATATACAAATATACCATCTGCAAATGGTGATATTTAGGTTTTCTTTTCCAATTTCTATCGTATTTCTTTATTATTATTATTATTATTATTATTATTATTATTATTATTATTTTGTCTAATTGCTATGACTTCCAGTACTATATTGCCTAGGTAAATAGTAAGTAGACATTGGACGGCCTTGTCTAGTCACTGATTTTAGTGGGATTGCTTCAGATTTTTCTCCATTTAGTTTGATGTTGGCCACCAAACATATATAAAGCACTATTCTCATTTGATTTTATATATTTTATATCTTGCAAACACAACTGTGAATTTCATTGGAAATATAAACGACTATGAATTTTGCAAACTGTAATATATTTCTTCCATGGTTTTAGCCATTTTCATCAAAATCTCCCTCCAAACATTGTAAGCTTATTAGTTAATCCTGCTGTACTTTAGAATAAGCAGTCTGCCACATCTCTGATCAGAGAACTGATTTAGACAAAACACAGGTGATTATTTAATGACATTTCTACAGGTACTTTCAAATAGTTTGGAAAGAAAGAAAGCATAAGGCCTGCGTGAGGTGTAGTGATCTTGCTCAGAATGGGTAACAGAGTGTGAATGCGTGCAGAGGTGGAATCTATGTCATAGTTCTGCTGTAAAAGTAGGAGATGAAAAAAAAAAAGACAACTGAAAATGCCAAGCTGACATCGTGTCATCTCTAGTGATCTGCCATCACAGCATTTATTTAGTTCCTGTAACTTGTGACCTTTCTCAAGAGATCTGTGCACATTCAGTATGACTGTTTTAGTTTTTGTTAATATATCTGAAAGAACTTAAACTGACCTGCTCACCTCCACATTAGGCTAATACAGTTTCATGTTAGATTCAATAGCATTTTATAAGTATAGTGCAAATGGAAAAATAAGACCTGAAAGCCACAAGGTGACACACAATGTTAGACATTTGTAGAGTTATAATATGTGACTAGGTAAAAAAAAATAGAGCTCAGGATTTGTGTTTTCTATGTGCAAAATTTCCAAATGATTTTACTTTTGTCAAAATCAGCACCCATAATTAGCTTGTCTTCATGCTTTATTTCCAGGTTTTATTACTTCAATTCCATCCTATTTGAAATTTACTTCAGCTGCATATGTAGCAGAAGATGGCCTTGTTGGGCACCAATGAGAGGAGAATCCCTTGATCCTGCCAAGGCTGGACCCCCAGTATAGGAGAATTTTAAGGCAGGGAGGTGGGAGGAGGTGAGTTGATGGGTGGGACCACACCCTTATAGAAAATAGGGAGGGATAGGAGGTTTGTGGACGGGAAACCAGGAAGGGGATAACATTAGAAATTTAAATTAACAAGCAATTAAAAATGTTAGAAAAAGAAATTTGCTTCCAAGGCCTAATGCTAAATATTCTTCTGAATCTTATTAATTAACTTGGATGGTAGTCATTATAAAAATTAACCTATTACAAATGTTTAAACCAACAATTGCAAACGAATATTCATGTAATAAGAGTCCAAGTATATTTCTTATGTTGCTAACACAGGTAGTAGACTGCTATATAAAGCTATGCATCATGACTAACGCTAAAAATATTAAAATACGATGTCTTCAAAAGCATGAAAATGCAAATATATCTGCATTGGTAATTCATGAATAATCTTTAATAAGAAAATTCATATGTAAATGTATTTGAAAGCCAGTACTAATTTCTGTATATTATTGTAGCAAATATATTCATAATGCTTTATTTAAGATGTTTTCAGATTTATTGCTATAGTAATTTAAAATTAAGGAAAGAAAAAACATCAGAGACAATGACAAACAGCATGCCTGACTCCATTTTATGACTCCAATGATTTAATATATATTATTGTTAGGGAAAATTTTAAAAATTAATGGATTCAATTTTTCCCATACCAGCTGAGAAAATAATGCTAATACACTTTTCATAACACATATGAAACAAATATGATAACAAATCATGTTACTTTTCATAACAGCTTAGGTTTAAACATGTTTAATTGGATATGTTTGTTAATAGTTTTATTTGAATGAATTTCCAAAGAAAGGGACTTGGAGAAGTATTAATGTAAACTCTCACCCACCAAGAAATCTCTCTAGTATTACTAAGGTAACATGTCAACAAGTAAAATGCTGCCTAAAGACTTCCTACTTTCCCATTTATTCATTTATCATTTAATGTACTGGGTTGATGATATCCCATAACTAGAGACATAGAAACAATTTACTCAATGACAATCCCAATAGTGATAAGTATTGATGAAATATGGAGCCATCTTTGCCCAAGCATAGATATTAGTAGAAATTCAAGAGACTGAATCAGGCAATGGAGTATAAGGGATCCCTAAACAAGACAGATAAAAAGAGTTCACAGAGTGGTGCTTCTCATAATAAGTAAAATGTAATAAAATACCCACCCAATGACTACATCAAGAGAACCACACAGTGACATGATCCAAGTTTGAGCTAATGTAGTATTTCTGTTCTTCATCAATTCAAAGCTGTATTACCAAGCACTCATAGCTGTTGATATTATTTACAGAACCATGCACTTGGAATTCATTTTCCTAAAGAGCAATCAAATGCTACTAAACTCTGGAACCTCTTTAATGTTTAGTGGAACATTGGTTATGTAGGACAAGTAAAATATATGTGCTACATACATACATTGCAATAATAGCTGTATACAGAAAGAATGAAAGATGATGTCTGTGAATCAGCTAAAGACATAATTTAATTAGGATATCAGCTACTAAACAAAAAGATGTGAGAAGATGTAAAATGTATCAATAGAACTGTATTTCCTTATCTTATAAGCTTGTATTTATCCAATACATATGAACAGTAATACATGCTTGTTAAAAGAATTTGTTTCTCAATTTTTCTATTTATCTAGATAAAATGGGTCATAAATAAATGGCACATATCTAAGACATGGTTACACCAAACCGGTGAATTGAATATTATTGGATGATGGATCCAGGCATAAAGGCATAAGAATAAGAACAATTTAGAAATACAAAATTCTCATATACACTAACCTATAATATGATAGTAATTAATGTGTGAGAAACCAATGAAAACTGATTACATGGGACTACACAAATCTGAATTTAGCACCAAAGAATGTGGGAATAAGACTGAGACTGCAAATGAATGTCTGGTACAAGAACGTTCCTACTTTTTGGTGTTATTTGAATTCTAATATTGATGACAGTAAGTGCATGGAGCTTGAGAGTGAGGCATGATTGTACATCCCTCTGGTTATTGCAATTGACCTTATCGAAGTCCCAATATCAAAAGTTCACTCTAGTCTTTCCAAAATAGCATGTGTAGGGCATGAGATATATGAAAGTCTAGCTGGAAGAATGAGAACAACCAGAAAGTATAAGAGAAAGGATGCAAGGAAGGAAGGGAGAAAGCGAGGAAGGAAAGAAGGAAGGAAGGAAGGAAGGAAGGAAGGAAGGAAGGAAAAATAATCATAGATTTGATGTAAAATTATCTACAGTTTTGCATATAGCAAGGGATAGTTTAACTTCCTAGGTGTGTAATAGTCATCCTCTTGCACCTCTTTAGGAACAGAAGCACGTTTTCTACCCTGAACTCAGTCAAAATTAGTCACACACAATTCATTTTCACTATCCTCTCAAGGATTGCTTTAATTTACTCAAATTACTTCATAAGTTCTGCATTCAAGGTTTGCTTACCTCTACCATGTTTGGTGGACACCCTGACTGAAAATTGAATTCAGTTGAATTATTTGATATAGGCTTAGCCCTTGTGTAAAGATAAAATTGTAATTTTACATTCTATTTCTTGTACATGTATGCCTTTATGTTACATGGATTTATTTATTTAGTAGTTATATTCTCTTAAAATTGGAGAACATATAGAGACCATATTCAGAAGTTATGCAAGGCCACAGGTTAGTGGATAGGACTACCATCTGCAAATTTTCAACCCAGAAGAGTTCCTGCACAAAGGAAATACAGGGACAAAATATGGAGCAGATATTGAAGGAAAGGCCACCAGAGAGACTGCCAATCCTGGGGATCTGTCCTACATAAGGAAACTAAACCCAGACACTATCAGAGATGCCAAGAAATGCATACTGACAGAAGCCTGATAAAGCTGTCTCCTGAGAGGCTCTGCCAGAGTCTGACAAATTCAGAGGCAGATGCTCATAGCCAACCATTGGACTGAACATGGGGATCCCAAAGGAGGAGTTAAAAAAGGATTGAAGGTGTTGAAGGCGTTGCCAACCTCATAGGAAGATCAAAAACATCAATCAACCAGACCCACCCCCAGAACTCCGAGGGACTAAACTACCAACCAAAGATTGCAGATGGAGGGACCCATGGCTCCAGCCGCATGTGTAGCAGAGGATGGCCTTGTTGGGCACCAATGGGAGGAAAAACCCTTGGTCCTGTGAAGAATCAGTTCCCCAGTGTTGGAGATGCCAGGACGGTGTGATGGGAGTGGGTGGGGAAGCACCCTCACAGAAGCAGGGTACGGGGGCTAGGGTGGGGAGGCTTCTGGACCGGAAAGCAGGAAAGCAGATAACATTTGAAATGTACATACATAAAATATAAAACGTGATAAATTGTCTTTCCCACTGAGGCCCAACCAGGCAGTCTAGGTGGTGTGAAAAGAATCCAGTGGCAGGGAACAGACTAGATGCTCCAGGGTGGGGCTCCATTCCTTTGAGAAGCACGGGAGGGGGGAGGGGGCGGTAGAAATTTGTATGTGTGAGAATGGAAGGAGAAGATGGAGAAGATGAAGGGGTAAAAACTGAACTGAAAGTAATAAACTGTTGTAAAATGTAATAAATTGTCACTGTAACATATAAATAAATATAATTAAAAAAATGGTGACAGGAATGTTCCCAAATAATTTTCTATTGCCAATATCTATTTTTCTGCTGTTGCTTCTTTTTACTCACTGACAAGTATCTGGTATTAAAAAATTTGTACGATAATTAGTGATTTTTATTACATGTACTATATGTATAAGATTAAATGTGTTGTTAATTTCTATCTTTGATTTTGAAGGTTAAACAACATACTTATTTTTTTTAATGTGAAACATTCAAATAGTCAACATTCTAATAATCTGTTTTGTATATTTGTTGAAATAATATAATTTGATCTCTATGTGTTCTTCTGTTTTTAGTAAATATCTTACTTTCTTGTTTCTTTTTGTTTTTACTTTGATAGATTCATTTCCCCTTTATACGTGTGCATGTGTGTGTGCGTGTGTGTGTGTGTGTGTGTGTGTGTGTGTGTGTGTGTTTGTGTGTGTGCGTGAGCATGTGTATCGAGGTACCTACATGTGTTATGGGTGTCAGATGAATCCAGAAAATGATGTAAGATTCTTTGAAGCTTGAGTTTCACATCCATTATGGGTGCTGGTATATGAAATTAGTTTTTCTTTAGGAGCAGTGCTAGGATGTGAGAGTAACCTGGATGAGACGACTGTCACCCCGTTGACCACCTGTTTGATTTGGATGATATGGCTAGTTGGGCAAGTGTCCCGTTTTTCCTTCAATGTTCCATGTGAGTCTCTCCAGAAGCTGTGCCTCAGGTAAAAGAGGCCTTCTCATATAGAGAAGGGTCTGACTTTGGTCAAGGGTTTACCAGTAGCTGTTTTCCCATAATACAATTCCAGACAAAGCATGAGAACCCTCTTTTTGCCCCTGAACTGTCTATCCAGTCTCTCTACTCTCATCATTCAGTGCATGGGGCATGACAGCAAATCCCTTGGTTTATGGAAAATTTCCTCACAATTTTTAGGGACGATAAACATTCTCTACAATAGTTTACAGAGTTTCTGAGATTTCAGAAAATGTTACACTTTTAGGTTTTAGGTTTTTTTTTCTCTTTCAGTAAATCTTGTCTGCTGTTCAAGCACAGTACATCTCATAACCTCAGGTCAGCTACATAGTCTAATGGACTCTTTAAAGGTTTTAATTTTCTCTTGCTCTGTGGATAGGAGAATGGGATGTAAATGTCACGATAATGATTTGCCTCTAACAAAGTTAGATAATAAGTTCTTCAATTTGCTACCAGAAAAATAAATATTTCCTAAAGTTAAAAAAGTTCACTTCAAATGTTTCCTACTGCTTTGGAATGAAATACATGTTTTGAAAATGATTTCTATTAAATCTAGGTACCCTCTTTGATCCTGTTAATTAACTCACAATTTTGAAAAAAAATTGCTAAGCTACAAATATTTTTTCCACATAATGGCCAATTTTTTTGACGTGAAGTGTTGACTACTTGTGAAAATAAAATTTTCATTTTCCCTATTTAATTTTATTATTATGTTTGTACATGTATATGGTGTGTGTGCGCTTGTGTGTGTGTGTGGGTGTATGTGCATATGTGTCTCTGTGTGCATGCATGAGTGGGTGTGTGTGTGCATGTGTGTGTGTATGAATGGGGATAGGAACATGCTACAGCATGTTTTGGGGTTTAGAGGACAACATTTAAGAATCTGTTGTCTCATTTAACTTTCCCAGCTAGGAGTCAAATTTGGGTTGTCAGTCTTTGCATTAAAGGCTACCAAAAACACCCTTAGAATCTGCAAATATTATTTAAGAATCCCTTCTGTTTAATAATATAATTTCTTATTTTTGTTTCCTAACTTTTATAATTTCAATATAGTAAGTTAAACAATCTCCTAATATACTATCAAGTTATTCTGTATAGATACACTATTTATAGCAACCCCAACCCTAATTGGAACATCACATGATTAATTTATTAAAATCATCTAGGGAAAATATCACTTAGTCATTATTTATTGTCTTCCTTACAGTTTCAATTTTTATACACTCTATAATGATAGATAAAACTGACCATTATAAGACTTTAGTACAAAAGAAGTTAACAAGTAAAAATTCATTATTTCCAAAGAAGTTTGCAGAAATCACACTTTCTGTTTGTTCAATCACAAACACACACACAGCACACACACACACACACACACACACACACACAAACATAATTAACGGGGAAACGAGTCTATCAAAGTAAAAAAAAAACTAAAATCAAAAAGTGTAACATTTTTGTCAATACAGATAAATTTCTTTAAATAACAATAATTATTTCTAATATGTAACATTTGAATCCCTTACAATCTCATCAATTACCCTCCAAACATTGCTATTAAAAGGCAACAATATCATATAGTTTATCAATCCTTTCATATATCAACTGTACAAGATTTATGATTAATTAACACTAATAGTAGTGCTTTTCCAAAGACTGAGATAAAAATATTATAGGTAATATATAAAGTATTGGTCATCACTTGTAAGTAAATAACATGCTCATTTCCTGAATTCTCAGAAATATCAATTTTGGTCAGCAATGTGGCTCAACTGGTAAATGTGATTGCTATCAAGCCTCACAACCAAACTTTGATTCCTAGACCCTAGTAAGGACTGAGAGGACTCCAGAAAGTTGTATTTTGATCTTTACAAGCAGGCCAGGGCACATGTGCTTCCTTCCTGAAACCCATAAAATACATAAGCAACTGTAAATTATTTTAAGATTGAAATATAAAGTTTTGGCATTACTAATTATGTTTTTTTCCTATTTTCAACCTTGGCATTTTTGTTATTCTGTGAAATATTTTAAATGCATTATTTAAGACTACTCTGACTATCTGATTAAATTCAAGTAGATTTTAAACCTCTACTTAAGATATTGAAATTGATGAAAGACACCCAATCCAGCTGTTTCGCGTCATATCTATCTTTGTTGTGAATACCTTACAACACTTCTTGTATTATGTTTCTTATAATTAACTGATTTCCATTTTTTCTGACTTAGTTGCCAAGACTATAAGCAGGAAAGGAAAATATGTGTACCAAATATAGTGACTTTAACAACTAATTTAAAGATTCCGAAAAGTACCCTGGAAATAATAAATGGAAGTAAAATTTGACCTAAAAAAAGTTTGATATGAGGAATTGCTGCTGGCAGAAAACTCCAATGAGAAGTTGACTCTAGAGCTATTTGTGCAATAGAGAAGACAGAGCAGCAGCAATGCATGAGAAGAAGCCCTGTAGTAAGAAAATAGAGGGTTCTCTGTATAGAACATTCTTATTTAATGCAAGCAAGTGTGACATAGAAATCTGATTAAATTCTTTAGTAGCTAAATAAAGAAAGATAACATGAAAGAAATTGAGAGTTCTACTGTTATGCTCAGGATAATTTAGAATTAAAAAAGGACAGTAGACACTAATGTTATGATAAAGAGATAGCCATATTTAATAGTTAAAAATCTAAAGCAAATGTAGAGGGCCGTTAGCAAGATAAAAGCATAGTGGAACTACACACCTTTGGAAGCTGGATCATCCTACTGGCTGATTATACATGTACCACTGAGTTGCATAAATCTAGTCTGGTTACTCAGTTAGAAAGCCACAGATGTTTTCTGTTTGAAAATTTTGTTTACTCTTGGACATATTTCTATTCTTGAACTTGCCAGAATATATGTTGACATAGAATAAAGATTAAAGTTAGTCCCAAGCAGGTGCTCAAACTTAAAAGATTCAGCAGAGAATCCTCAAACGCTATTCAAATCTAGTTCCATTTGGCTATTACTTATTTGATGGATTTTCTCAAGGTTAAAAACAAAACCATTTACATAAGAAAGAGCACAGTTGAAGACTTATGACTCAGAATGTTACCATCAAGCCATATTCTGATGACATTTTTATGATACCTCAGAAATAATTTATAAAGCTTGAAATATTATGTTCTAGAGTTTGGATTTTCAAGCCAGGACTTAGGTATATTAAAACAACAGCCAATTCATCAGACAAATATGAACTGCTTCTGCTGCTAAGTTTGGCTAATTCACTTGGCCTGAGTTATTAAGCATCTATCCCTTATGATAACATTCAGTACTAAATTATATCTGGTATCTCTGTCTTCAGAAATAGATAGAATCATGTCATAAGAGGTAGAAATCTTAGCTTCACTACCAAGTGTGGTGAGAAAGCATGTGGATGGAAAGTCTATGCAATATGCGCTACCAAATTTTTTCTCTCCAATTTCTAAATTTCTGGAAACTTTAACATTTTAATGCCACACATATTTGAAGTATAAGCATACAATGCATTTCTATAGTCTTTAATACGATAAGCTGAGCTTTATTTTCTCTGGTACTCAAAGATAACCCTGTGTAGAAATAAAAAGGGAGAAACTCCATGACTGAATCAATCAATATCTCTATCTCTCAAATTTGTTTTTCAGATCCATACAGGTTCTGTAATTGTGGCTTCAGTCTCTGTGAGTCCAGATGAGCCTTGCTTAGTCGATTCTGCAGACCATGTTTCTGTGGAGTCCTCTACCCCAGTGGCTCCTGCAATTCTTCCTCCCACCTTTTGTCACTATTAACACATATTAATTAGAATAGAATGATGTCACTTTCCCATACCCCTTTTCTCTTTTCAGCCTCTTTAATTTAATTTATGCTTGTTCCAGCTCCCTTAATTCACTCTTAACTGTTACGTTGTAATCTTCTTGTTCTTTCTTGATTGTCACACAGACACACACACACAAGGCAAGGGCACACAAATATATAAATAAAATCTGAGTCTATATTTATTGTTTGTGTATGTATGATTTTAGGTATGACCATTTTGTATTGAATAACCAACACAGGGCCATTACTGACCAAAGTTAATTTTTGCCATTGCAGCAGTCATTAGTTTCCTATAGTAATTTGTATAGGAGTGGGACCCCTTGAAATTTTCCTTTTCTGTCTTACAAAGTTCAATACCATTGTCATTTATTTTCCCTCCTACTTTGTACAGCGGTTTGTAGGAGAGGTTGTTTGACTGCAGACTTGCTATTTTTTTTTTTTGCCCTTCAACCGTAAGTCATAAAGGCAGCAGGAGCTGTGATGTAAATATATACAGTAGAACAGGGATTCCCATTATCTTTTCATCTCTGCATTCTAACCAGTTTTGCTTTTTCATAGTGGTCTTTGTCTTCTATCAATAGAGGCTCATTTGATGACAGGTGGCAAATGCTCACATCTGTAGTGTACAGATAATATTAGAATGTAGTAAGGAATTATGCTGGTCTAGCAATGTGGTGGTAGTATATTCTTGAGGCCTATGACCTCACCAATCTGAGAAAAATAGCTAGATTTGTGGAACAGGCATGATTTCCCTCCTCTTGAGAGATAATTACAATTAGATAACTGTTTCTTGACAATTCAACAAATTCATCCAAAGAAAGGCACAGATAGATAAGTCTGTCAAATGAACTGCAGAATGTGGTTCCTGCCCCTCGCACCCCTGCCTCAGAGTATATTGTGGTAGCGCAGTTCCAATTGATGATTATCAAACATCTTCTGTTCCTAATGCTAGCTCATCAAGCAGTTAACCCTACTGCATAGATGAATAGTGAAAACTGCAACTTTTTCCAGCATGAGAAGAAAAAAATTTGTCTTTGGCAAATTCAGTAAAAGCCTAATCAATTTCCATAGAATTAAAATGCCTAATGTTAATTAGATCAAACACCATTTATATATTGATTAGATCCCAGTGATAGACTGATACAAACTTAACCCACACATTAGCCATCAAATATTAAGCTAGCCATGCAGGTAAACAGATTCTATGTTAATTTAGAAGTATTAAACTGTTCAAAATCAGCTACAGTCTGGACGGATGGGAAGGAAACATCCACATAGAGAATGCTTCAAAGACAATCTTAGAAAAGGTTTTCTACATTAAATATATTTTACTTCAAATCAAACCCCAAATTCTTACCAACATAAAGGACCTGTAAGTTAACTTTAAGAGTACAAAGCTGTTTAGTGCCAACCATTGAACTGAGAATAGGGTTCTCAGTGGAGGAGTTAGAGAAAGGATTGAAGAAGCTGAAGGAGTTTGCAACCCCATAAGAACAATATCAACCATCCAGAGCTTCCAGGGACTAAACCACCATCCAAAGAGTTCACAATGACAGACCCATGCTCCAGCAGCTTATGTAGCAGAGGATGGCCTTGTTGGGCACCAAAGGGAGGAGAAGCCCTTGGTCCTGCAAAGTCTGTACCCCACCTCTTGCAACCGTGTAGGGGAATATTAGGATGGGGAGGAGGGAAAACGGGAGATGGGGTGGGTGAAAGGGGATAATGTTTGAAATGTAAATAAAAAATCCAATAAAAAAGTAAAGAAGAAGATCAACAGAATTAATACCATGTTTAAAAGAGAAGCCTTAATATATCCCCTATTTTGGGCTTGTTTCATTTTCAAAAGTTAGATTAATTATTAAACACAGTAATTTAAAACCCATGTAAATGTGTGTATGGCTATGGAGTTGGTAATTAATGTGTGCTGAATAATGAGATTAAATTGATAATGAAGGCTTGTACCTTTCAAGCTTTCACAAATAACCATTAAATCATTCCGACTCAAAATTATTTATAGTTGTTTTCAATTTTAATGTTTTACCAAGACAATTATCTATTTACATATCTATCTATCTATCTATCAATAATCTATTATCTATCTATTTATTTACATGCCAATCACAGCCCCCATATCCTGGTGATCCTGAACACAGTCCCTTCCCCTTCCTCCCACCTTCTCCTCTGAGAGGGTAGAACTCCATTGGTTATCCCTCCACCATGATGCGTCAAGTTTCTGCACAGTTAGGTCCATCCTCTTCCAGTGACACCAGACAATGCAACCCTTTTGGTGTCCAGAGTCCAGAAACAGGCAACAGCTTTAGGGTTTGGGTCTGTAGATATAAGTATTTAGTAATTTATGGCTGCTATCCAATTATTAGTCAGTATATATCACACATGTCCTTTTGGGTCTGGGTTACATCATTCAGGATGATATTTTCTGGTTCTATTCATTTGCCTGAAAAATTCATGATGTCCTTGATTTTTAAAGCTGAGTAGTATTCTATTCTGGAAATGAACCCCATTTTCTTTATCCATTCTTCTGCTGAGGGCTGTTCTAAGATTCTGGCTGTTATGAATAAAAGTGCTATGAACATAGTAGAGTACATGCCCTTGTGGTATGGTGGAGCATCATTTGGTTATATAAAAAGGAGCAGTATAGCTGGGTATTCAGGAAGAACTATTTCAATTTTTTTAAAGAAAATAGCAGATGGATTTCCAGGATGCTCGTATAGGCTTTCCATCTCATCAGCAATGGAGGAGTGTTCCCCTTTCTCCACATTCTCGCCAGCATGTGCAGTTGCTTGAGAGTTTGATGTTAGTCATTCTGATTAGTGTTAGATGGAATCTCAGGGTCATTTTGATTTGCATTTTCCTGATGACTGAGGAGTTTGAATATTTCTTTCAGTGCTTCTTGGCCATTCAAGACTCTTTTGTTCATAATTCTCTGTTGAGCTTTGTACCCCATTTTTTAACTTGGTCATTTTGTTTGTTAGAGTCCCACTTCTTGAGTTGTCAACATTGGATATTAGCCCTGTATTGGATGTAGAGTTATTGAAGATCTTTTCCCAATCTGTAGATTGCAATTTGTCAAGTAGCCAGTGTCCTTTGCTCTACAGGAACTTTTCAGTTTCATAAAGTTCCATTTACCAAGTGTTTGTCTTAGAGCTTAAGCCATTGATGTTCTGTTCAGGACATCGGCTCCTGTACCAATACATTCCTGGCTATGTCCTACTTTCCCTTTAATTAAATTTAGTGTATCTGCTCTTGTGTTGAGGTCCTTAATCCACTTGTATTTGAGATTTGTTCAGGTGATAAATATGGATCTATCTGTATTCTTCTATGGGTAGAAAATCAGTTAGAAAAGAACCAGTTGTAGAAGATGCTTTTTTTTCTTACTGTATGGTTTTGGCTCCTCTTTAGGTTTGTGGGTTAATTCAGAGGCTTTGATTTGATTTCATTGATCAATATAAGTCTGTTTCTGTACCAATCCCATGAAGTTTTATCACTATTGTTCTGTAGTACAACTGAAGATCAGGGATGGTGATAAATCCAAAAATTCTTTTATTGCTCAGGATTGTTTTACCTATACTTTGTTTTTTGTTTATCCATATGAAGCTCAAGATCTGTAAAAATTGTGTTAGAATTTCATGGGAATTTCACTGAATATACAGATTAGATTTTGTAAGTTGGCCATTTTCACTATTTGAATCTAACTGATCCATGAACACGGGATATCTTTCCACCTTCTTATATCTTGTTCAATTTCTTTCTTCGGGGACTTGAACTTCATGTCATACAGATATTTCACTTGCTTTTAAATTAGAGTTACATCAAGATATTTTATATTATTTGTGGTTATCATGAAGGGTGTTGTTTTTCTAATTTCTTTATCAACCCATTTATCACTTTTATTGGATATTTTTATTTACATTTCAAATGTTATCCCCTTTCCCGGTTTCCCATCCATAACCCCCCTATCCCATCCCTTCTCCCTCTTCTTCTATGGGGGTGTTCTCATACCCAACCACCCACCTCTTTCTGCCTCCCTGCCATGACATTCCCTTACACTGGGGGTCCAGCATTGATAGGATTAAATCTTTTTATATAAAGGTGGGTTACTGATTTCTTTGAGCTAATATAAAATACAGCCACTTTTCTGAAGGGGTTTAATGAGCTTCATGGGCTCTCATAGAATTTTGGGAGCTGCTTAGGTATACTAGCTTACCATCTGCTGATAGTGATAGTTTGACTTTTTCCTGTTCAATTTGTTTCCCCTTGATATCCTTTTGTTTTCTTATTGCTCTATCTACAATTTCAAGTATGATGTTGAATAGATAGAGAGTTGGCTGCCTCATCTTGCTCCTGACTTTGAGGGAAACTTTGTTTTTAAGTTTCTCTCCATTTAAATTCATGTTGGCTATTGGTTTGCCATATACTGCTTTTAATATGTTTTATGTATGTGCTTTGTATGCCTGCTCCCTCCATGACTTTAAACATAAAGGGTATTGAATTTTTCATAGGCTTTTTCAGCATCTTGTGAGAGAATATTATGGAGTTTTTGTAGTTTGTTTATATTGTGGACTACAATGACTAATATTCATACGTTGAACTATCCCCGCATCCATGGGATGAAGATTACTTGATCACGTTGAGTAATCTTTTTGTTGTTTTCTTTTATTGGGTTTGTAAGAATTTTGTTATGTTTCTGTTGATGCTCATGAGCTAAATTGGTATGGAATTTTCTTTCCTTGTTGAGTCTCTGTGTGGTTCATGTTTCAGGGTGACTGTGGCCACAAAATCTGAATTAGGTAGTGTTCCCTCTGTTTCTATTTTGTTGAATAATTTGAGAGGTATTAGCTACTTTTTGAAAGACTGGCAGTATTCTGAACTAAAACCATCTGAACCTGGGCTTTTATTGTTGGGAGGATTCTTTTTTTCTAAAGGATATATTTATTTATTATGTGTAAATATACTATAGCTGTCTTCATTACAGATGGTTGTGAGCCACCATGCAGTTGCTGGGATTTGGACTCAGGACCTCTGGAAGAACAATCAATGCTCTTAACTACTGACCCAGCCCAGTTGGGAGGTTTTTAATGACTGCTACTATTTCCTTAGTGGTTATAGGACTGTATAGATAATTAGTGTGATCTTTATTTAACTTTGTCAAGTGGTATCTGCCTTGAAAACCATCACTTTCTTTTAGATTTTCTAGTTTCTTAGAGTACAGTCTTTTGAAGGAAGGTCTACTTATTTTTGAAATTGTTTCATTTTTGTTGTATGTATCCCTTCTTATTTCTGATTTTGTTAACTTGGATATATTCTGTGCATTTTAGTTAGTTTGGCTAAGGTTTTATCTGTCTTGTCAAAGAACCAGCTCTTGGTTTTGTTTATTCTTTGTGGGTGGGTTTTTGTTGTTGTTGTTGTTGTTGTTTATTTATTTATTTTTTTTGTCTCTAAAGAGCTAAAGATATGCTTCGGCCATTTAAATCTAGGCTCACAACCCAAAATAATTTCATTGTAAAAATAAATCATTTTATTTATGTGGGATAGTTTGTTCAATGAAAATATAGTTAAATTTATATAATTTACCTATGAGCTTGTACTATATCATTTGAACGATATCCATTCTTTCAATGAAAACAGTATAAAATCATATAGTCATAGATTTTTAACATTTTAAACTTAAGTTTTCCCTACCTTCTCCCCCTAACAATCCATCTTCCCTATCTTCCCCCTTATCTACTTCCCCTTTGCTTTTTTTCAGAAAAGGGTAGGACTCCCGTGGATATCAACTGAAGAGAGCATGTCAAGTAGCTGTAAGACTAGGTACCTCCCCTAGTATTAACGCTGAATGATGCAACCCAGAAGAAGGAAATATGTCCCAAAAGGAAAAAAGTCAGAGACAGCTTCTGTTCCTACTGAAGAAGAGCAAAGTACACTGTAACAAATGTGCGGGGAGCCTAGGTCAGACCAACTCAAGCTCTCTGGTTGTTTGTTTGGTCTCTGTTTGTCCCTATAGGACCAGGTTTGTTGATACTGTGGGTTTTCTTATGGCATCTTTGACCACGGTGTTTCCTCCCTTCCTTCCTTCCCCTCTTCCACAGGAGTCTCTGATCTGTATGTAATGTTTGGTTGTGAGCCTTTTGCATGCATTTTCATCATTTGCTGGATGAAGCCTCTCTGATGACAATTAGGTTAAAACCAATATAGTATCACAGAATTTATTTCTTTGAAAAAATAATATTTTGAGTAATGTTGCAAATTGTAAAGTATAGGATAAAATTACCCGTGTTTCGTGTGACTAGTTATAAAATATTTTCATCTGTAAAGTAGTAGAGACTGATGCTAAAACGATAAATTAAGGTAATCTAATATCCTTCAGATATCTGGCATACACATACCAAATTCAATGTAAATGTTAAAATGAAAATTCAAATGGTGGAAAATTTCAATATTACAGAAATGAGAAAAATATATCAAGATTTAAGGATAAATTGTTTGAAACTATGGCCTTAAATTTCTTGCAGAGATATGGGAAACTGATTGGACTATATCAAGTAAAAGCCTGAGGGCTGATTCACATGGACATGTACTGAAAGACTGAGTCCAATTCAATCTTGAAAACAAAAGGCAAACTCCAAAGGCTGTATTCCATAAAAAGTCTAAACCTCCATGAAAGTTCAAAAATATTTTTCCATTATGAAAAGCAAAATATGTCAATAACAATAACAAAATTATATCCTTATTATTTGGGAAAATATTTGGGATAATTATTTGCGATATTATTGTGGGACAAGGAGTTTGTGGAATTTCTCTGGAGTTTCCAGAGAAAGAAAATAGGAATTTCAAACATCTCGTTTAAAGAATCACTAAGCTAAGAAAATAACATAGAAATTCACCAAGGGAGGTCTTATCAGGGCAACTACTTCCTAAAGCCAAGTGCAAAACCTTTGAAGTGAAGAATGACATTAATAAAGAACAGCTCAAAAACCTGAGTAAAGTCTTTCTACATTTGGAAAATTTCTAAATATTACTAATGAAAATGAGAGTAAATAAAAAGTATGTAGCATATTGGCAGCAAAATAAAATTAATGGCTAGTTTTAAGTATCTTAGGTCTTGAAGAAGAAGTAGAAAAGTTTTGAGTACTTGGGAAAATGTCAGTCTACTTTTGTATCTGATTCAACACATAAGAATAAAGGAAAATGTTTTAGATAAAAGTATTTTTGTCAAGCATATATATATATATATACATATATACAGATATATATGTATATATATATATATATTGAAGAATGAAAATGAAACTTATAGAAAACTTGGAAGCTAGAAGTTGCATTACACAATTTCAGTGGCAAGTATATAAGTAAATCTGAGGATTCATACTGTGAAACTGAAAAAAATATTCATCTAAATTGCTATATACTATTGATAAAAAATATGGAACAGAATTAACATCAAGTATTTAAGATTATGTGTATGAAACATACATTTCTGTCAGAGCTTTAGCATAGACACATAAGCACATGCTTGCACATATAAGTACATAAATATAATTATTTATGTACACATATGTATATATGCATATATTGTGTTTGAGTATATATTCACAAAAAATGGACAAAATCTATACTTAGAGAAATATTTTACATAAAGAAATCTTTATATATTCTTGCTATATACACAAAATTTCAGTTGACAATTATGCTTAGAAAGCATTCTGTTTACAGAAAAATAATAAGAAAGCAAAAGTAAGCAAGTGCATCTATGAAATGAGAATCAAACTGCTATTGCCTGTACTTTTGTAGTTGACAATAAACAATAAATAATCATATTATTATATCTAAGTAAATGTTAATATATTTAAATATATCTGATCTAATTATTTAAGATAGTGTTAGCCTTATTTACAAAGTGATCTTCTGATGTGCCATATTCTCTGTTTATCTGTCTGTCTGTCTGTCTCTCTGTGTGTGTGTGTGTGTGTGTGTGTGTATTATTAGGAGACAGGCTCTTACTACATCATACTGAATGCTCTGGAAAACATTCTCCAGATCAGAGTATCTTCAGTTTCCCAAAGAATCACCTGCCTAGGCATTCCACATACTAGAAACATAGGCATATATATTTGTTTTTTTTTAAGAAATTCACATTTCATGTAATAAAAATAGCATTACAGTTAAGTCAAGATATGTTAGAAATGCATGGAGTTAAAAATAACAATTGTCAACTATTCTTGAGGTAGTTACATAATATTTTCATTAGTTAAACTAATAACACTAGTATATTATTTATCTTTTTAATTGGATATTATTCTTTTTTATTTAGTAATAATTTTGAAAGCCTAGTGTGATTGTCCGAGCTAATATCTCTGTACTAAAGAGAGTAAGCTGGGAGAATTTTTATCAGGTTGGGGTCATTGTAAATTACATATGTGTCATGCTATAACTACAAAGTAATACCATTTCTCAAAAAAACTAAAAGTTAATGTAAAGACATTTGAAACTTGTGGTTTTGAATTATAATGAACATATAAATAAAAATTATTTATTATTTTACTTTATATTTAGGAATTATAATCATTTTAAGGCAAACATATCACCATGATTTATAGCATATGTACCACATTTTCATTAGTTTTTGACATATTTCAAATATTTTTTATTGTTTCTTTTATTTGATTACATTTCAAATGTTATTCCCCTTCCTAGTTTCCCTTCTGTATACCTGCTATCCCATCCCCTCCCTGCTTCTATAAAGGGGCTTCCCCACCTCCCCCCACTCCTCCTGCCTCACCATGGCCCTAGCATTCCCCTACACTGGGGCATTGAGCCTCCACAGGACCAAGGGCCTCCCTCCCATTGATGCCAGGTAAAGTAATCTGCTACATAAATGCAGCTGTAGCCCTGGGTCTCTCCATGTGGACTCTTTGTTTGGCGATTTAGTTACTGGGTGCTCTGAGGGTTCTGTTTGGTTGATATTGTTGCTTATTTTATGGGGTTGCCAACAACTTCTGATCCATCCGTCCTTCCCCTAACTCTGCCATTGGAGTCCCCATGATTAGTTAGATGGTTGGCTATAAGCATCTGCATCTGTATTGGTCAGGTTCTGGCAGAGCCTCACAGGGGACAGCACATCTTGGCATCAGTAATAATGTCTGGGTTTGGTGAATGCAGATGGGATGAATCCCTAGGTGGGGCAGTCTCTGGTTGGCCTTTCCTTCAGTCTCTGCTCCATTATTTTATTTTAATTCTTTTTTTAAAAATTCATTCCTATTTTTACTGAAAATGAAATCTGTTAGAACTGGCCAGACTGATTTTTTAAATATTTGTTAAAATACATAAATTATCTATAATAAGCAGCTCCTTAGGCCATACACATCTAACTCCTGCTGTGCTCTCCCAATCCCATTATTTCTTTTTCCCAACTAGTCCATCTTCTACTTTTATGACCTTTCCTTTTAGTGAAGGTATGGGTTTCATTAGAGTTGTTTAAGGAACTGGCATGAGAATGAATGTGTTTACAGGAACACATGTCCATGAACAGTAGGAAAATGAGCACCAAGAAAATATCTTTCTTTACCCTAAACCATTACAATGAATGTTCATTGTTTTGAGAGGTAGTACATTTACACAATAGAGTATTACACAACTATTAAAAGCTTCATGAAATTCTTAGGAAAATGGATGGAATTAGAAAATATCCTGACTTGAGGTAATCCAGTCACAAAAGAACACACATGGTATGCACTCACTGATAAGTGGTTATTAACCCAAAAGCTCAGATCACTCAAAATACCATTCACAGACCACAGGAAGCTCAAAAAGGAAAACCAAAGTGTGGATGCGTCAGTCCTTCTTAGAAGGGGGAACAAAATACTCAAGGCAGGAAATATGGAGACAAAATGTGGAGCAGAGACTGAAGGAAAGGCCATTCAGAGACTGCCCCACCTGGGGATCTATCCCATATACAAACACCAAACCCAGACAATACTGCAGATTCCAAGAAGTGCATGCTGGCAGGAGCCTGATACACCTGTTTCTTGAGAGTCTCTGCCAGATCCTGACCAATCCAGATGAGGATGTTGCTCCCAGAGATAAGACTATCCCACTGCCCTCCATATACAAATCCTGCCTAGAGAGAGCTGGTCTCCCATGAGTGCTTTCACTCCTAAGCCCACAGATGAGACCCTGCTTTCACTCCAATTTATTTTTGA
This sequence comes from Rattus rattus, assembly GCF_011064425.1. NCBI lineage: Eukaryota > Metazoa > Chordata > Mammalia > Rodentia > Muridae > Rattus > Rattus rattus. The sequence goes on from NC_046160.1 coordinate 75,527,504, forward strand.
ATTATTTAGTTATCATTTGTTTTACACTATAGATTTTATCCCCTCCTGGTCTACTTTCTGACTATTTTACATCCCATAGCTCCTCCACCCCTTGTCTCCATTAGGATGAACCCAACCCCATACCCCACCCCACCAAACCTCTCCACTCCCTGGGACCTCCAATCTCTTGAGGGTTAGGTGCATTTTTGCTGACTGAACTCGTCAATTCTCTGCTGTATATGTGTAGGTGGCCTCATATTAGCTAGTGTATGTTACCACATTGGTGATCCAATGTCTAAGAGATCTCAGGAGTCCAGGTTAATTGAGACTGCTGGCCTTCCTACAGAATCACCCTCCTCCTCAGCTTCTTCTAGCTTTTTCCAAATTCCGCCACAGTGGTCAGCAGCTTCTTACCATTGGTTGGTTGTAAATATCTGCATCTGACTCTTAGCTGCTTGTGGTTCTTTTGGACGACAGTCATGATAGGTCCCTTTTTGTGAACGCTCCATAGCCTCATTAACGGTGTCAGGGCTTGCGTCCGTCCTTGACCTGTATCCTACCTTGGGCCTGTCTCTGGACCTCCTTTTCCTCAAACTTTTCTCATTTTTGTCCCTGCAGTTCTTTCAGACAAGAACAATTATACAGCACCTCTAGTCTGGTCCCTGACTGCTTCACAAGCTCCACTCTTTCTCCCTGCGCTTCCTTTAAACAGGAGCAATTCTGGGTTAATATTTTTCAGATGGATGTGTGGCCCAATCTCTCTATAGGGAGACATGCCTAACCTCTGGATTTGATCTCTACAGGTTCTCTCTCCCGTTTGCTAGGTATTTCAGCTAACGTCATCCCTGGTAGGTCCTGTCAGCTTCTTGCTCTCTGAGCATCTGGGACTTTCTCATCCCACACTGATAAAAATATTCATTCAATTACCTTATCTTCTGTACATGGCCTGCCTCTCCTCCAAAACATGACCTGCCCCTCCTTTCCTACCCCCTGCCGCTATACCTCATGGGATTATTTTGTTTTCCTTTCTAAGTATGACTGAAGTATCCACATTTTGGTCTTCCTTTTTCTTGAGCTTCAAGTGGTCTGCGATTGTACCTCAGATTTTCTGAGGTTTGTTTTTTTGTTTTTTTTTTTGTTTTTTTTTTATGTCCATTTATCAGTGAATACATACCACGTGTGTTCTTTTGTGACTGGTTTCAGTCACTCAGGATGATATTTTCTAGTTCCATCCATTTGGATGCAAAACTCATGAGGTCCTCATTCTTACTAGGTGAATAGCATTCCATTGTATAAATGAACCACATTGTATACATTCCTCTGTTGAGGAACACCAGGGTTGTTTCTAGCCTCTAGCTATTAAATTAAGGCTACTATGAGCATAGTGGAGTATGTGTCCTTGATATATGTTGGAGCATATTTTAGGTCTATGCCCAGGAGTGGTATGGTTGCGTCCTCAGGTAATATGTTTAATTTTCTGAGAAACCACCAGACTGATTTCTAGAGTGGTTGTACCAGCTTGCAATGGCACAAGCAATGGAGGAGAGATCCTCTTGACAGCATCTACTGTTACCTGAGCTTTTGATCTTAGCCATTCTGACTGGTGTCAGGTGGAATCTCAGATTTGTCTTGATATGCATTTCTCTGATTCTAAGGATGTTGTACATTTCTTTAGTTGCTTCTCAGCCATTCAAGATTTCTAAGTTGAGAATTCTTTATTTAACTCTGTGAACCCATTTTTTAAGACGGTTATTTTTTTTTCCTCTGGAGTCTCCTGGGCTCTCCTGACGAGGAGCTTGAACATAAGATTTTCTTTCATCTTTCTTAATTTCTTTGTATATATTGGATATTTATATCTATTGGATGTACGGTTGGTAAAGATCTTTTCCCAATCTGTAGGTTGCCTGTTTGTTTGGTTTGTTGTTGTTGTTGTTGTTTTGTTTTGTTTTTTTCTTTTTCTGTTGACAGTGTCCTTTGTCTTACAGAAGCTTTTCAATTTTATGAGATCGAATTTTTCTACAGTTGATCTTAGATCCTGGGCCACTAGTGTTCTGTTTTGGAAAATTTCCCCTGTGCCAATGTGTTCTAGGCTCTTTCCCACTTTCTATTCTATTAGATTCAATGTATCTGGTTTTATGTGGAAGTTTTTGGCAAACATCATTGTTTTTGAAGCATCTATAATAATTAATCTGTACCGTGGGGATTTTCAATGACAGCTACTAGATTTCTAATACTTTTGTAGATGTTCTTTTAAAACATCTTCCTATCTCAAAAGTTATAAATATGTAGGTAGAAAAACTATTTTGAAAATTTCTTATATTTCTTTGCCACCATTATTTTTAAACTTACTGTTATTTTCTATTTTATTTAAGAACACCATTGATTTATGTTTTTTTCAGTTTAACTTAAAAACTGAAATAATATGTATAGACTGTGAATGATGTAAAATATTTCATCTAAATATATCTACTGACCCAACAACTTCATAAAAAGAAATCAGTTATGTAATAAACTGACCAATGAAATGAAATTGAAAATGAAAACTGGTCTATCTTCATAAAAAACATAATTTAAATATGTTCATGTTATGGAGAATGTTTTCTCCATATAAATTTATATAAAATTTTGATACTTATCAGATTTACTCTCCTGAATTATCAATGTTAAATTTCTATTTTTGTTCCCAGAGCACTTAGATGTACATTGTTTACACTAATAGTTTTTGTTCAGTAAAATAGATTTTAGATTCCTTTCCAAATCTCTCTGTTCTAGATAATGTTGCAAAGTTCTTTAGCCATAGATACATCTATGATATCAATATAATTGAAGAGAGGTGAGATCTAATGACTGAGCTATAAATAGGATGCTGGTTACTGCCATGATATAAGTGCCACTATTGTACCATTAATGATATTTTCCCTGCTTTCCATTGCTCTAGTTTATTAATATCACCACTGCAGAGGACTCTTGATTATTTTCCTTTCTTGTCAGTTCATGTAGTATTTTATGGAACAATGAAAGCTAGACCACATGAAGGAAGCTTTCAGGTTACATCGAACTTGACTCTTTCAAGTTCTGTGTCAGAAGTATGCAGTGTGTTCTTTATTAAGAACTCATTATAACCCTCTGAAAGAGAAGGATGACAACAATACTCTACAGAGTTTTAATAGTCTCATGGGCTCTCGGAACGAGGAGCTTGAACATAGGATTTTCTTTCATCTCTCTTGAGTATATATGTGAGTGTGTGTGCGTGCATGGATCCGTGTGTGTGTGTGTGTGTGTGTGTGTGTGTGTGTGTGTGTATGTGTGTGTGTAGATGGAGGTGTATGTATTTTTGTATAATTTTAGGTAAACATAAACTAAAGTATCATCACTTTTGACACTGTATCAAACATCCTGGATTTTAACCTGGCCAATTACCAGGGAGTAAGGAGGTCAGAAAATTTAGTAGAAAATCTACAGTGGTCATTTTATTAGACTATCAAAATTCCTAACTGTATTATAATACTTATCCTTATAGTTACATGAAGTGTAGCTCTCATGCTTCATCAAAGAAGTTACTTCTTTTTGCCAGTGGAGACCATTAAGGAAACCACAGCATATTATGTGCAGAGATCAATAGATCTTACTGAGTTCAACTTAAATGGATGTATCTACAATGCTGCCCCTCTATCCAAGACTCAAAGAACATCCCAGAAAAGGGGACAGAAGGACTTTAAGAAACAGACCAACACAGAGCCTGCCCCACATGTGACCCTTACATATACAGCCACCAAACTAGGTAAGATGGATGAAGCAAAGAAGTGCAGGCTGACAGGAACCGGATGTAGATCTCTCCTGAGAGACACAGCCAGAATACAGCAAATACATAGGCGAATGCCATCATTAAACAACTAAACTGAGAACGGGACCCCCGTTGAAGGAATCTTAGAAAGGACTGAAAGAGCTTGAAGGGGCTTGAACACTATATGAACAACAATGCCAACCAACAAGAGCTCCCAGGGACTAAGCCAATACCCAAAGACTATACATGGACTGACCCTGGACTCTGACCTCATAGGTAGCAATGAATATCCTAGTAAGAGCACCAGTGGAAGGGGAAGCCCTTGGTCCTGCCAAGACTGAACCCCCAGTGAACTGGATTGTTGGGGGAAGGGTGGTAATGGGAGGAGGATGGGGAGAGGGAAGGATTAGGGGGATGTTTGTCTGGAAACTGGAAAAGGTAATAACAATTGAAATGTAAATAAGAAATACCCAATTTAATAAAGATGGGGGGAATGGAAAAAATAAAAATAAAAAATAAAAAAAAAGAAAGATGAAACTAAACCAATGTGGGGCGGGGGGATAAGAAACAGACCAATGAATCTGTTATGAGATTGTTTCTCCAAGAGATGGGAGGAAAATTATATAAGTCCTTAATTTCTTGACAACTTGGCTACCTTAAGTAGCCCTGACAAACCATGGTATCAATAAACATGCTAAGGTGGAAGGAGGAAAACTTACACAGGATCCCCTAGTAAGAGAATTACAGGCAAGTAATTATTGCTGAGAGATGTTTCCCAAGGAGGAGCTTCTTAATTGCTTTCAAATACAAAAATTTATTCCTGGAATCAGATAAACATAAGCCGCACAAATTTGGCAGATTGAATTTTTATATTTATGCAGATATAACAATAATAATCCAAAAGGGGCCATCAATGTGAGAGGGAATGGGAAGGAGACAGGAACATTGGAAGAAGCAGCCCACAGAAGTTTAGAAGTAAGTTACGTGAGAGGTGTAAAAGGAGGATGAAAAAAAGGGGAAATTAATAAATGTTATTTTAATTAACATAAATTTGCTTAAAATTAGTATCTAGTATAAAAGTAACCTTTATTTGCCTGTTGTAATTTTCATAATGGAGGCTTAGGGCTGAATATGCTCACCCTTTCTAGTTATTTCCAAATTCTTTTTGGCTAGTTCAACTCAGCTGTTCTTGTAAAAATTCTCCAAGGTGATTGATTCAATCTGACTTATCTTAGCTCCTGACCAAAGTCTCTGCTTGACGTCATAATAACGCTAGCAATCTGTTTTAATATTCTGGCTCCGACTCATCCCTCCATGAGTTCTGTCTTCACCTGTGTATCTTGTTTTCTCTATAACTTGTCGCTGTAAAACTGTGTTTTTAAACGATAGTATTTTTTAATTATTTTGCATAGTGTTTTGTTCCACACTTCATTTTTACAGTCTTAAGGGCTTTGTGCATTTGATATTTGTGAAAATCACTGTGATAAAAACTGAGTCATTGCACTGTCTTAAAGTGAACCTTGAAGAGAATTAGAACTATTATTCTTGACTTAAACATGCCTATTTTTGACAGTTAAGAATAAAGATTTCAATCATCTTTCCTGCTATATGATTTAGTACTTTAATTTTTTTAGTTAACTTCATAAATGAATATCATGGGGTTGGGGATTTAGCTCAGTGGTAGGCGCTTGCCTAGTAAACAAAGGCCCTGGGTTCGGGTCCCCAGCTCTGTAAAAAAAAAAAAAAAAAAAAAACCTATAAATGAATATCATTGGGATTTTACAGAAGGAAAACCAACTAAAAATTAAGTGAAACAGCTTAAGAACTATTGATTTTTGAAATTATGTTTTGAATATTAGCAACTAAATATTTTGAAGTGAATTATTTTAAGATAAAATAGACAGAATTGAGTTAGACAATATAATAATATGAGAAACCACTAAATCTAATATTATAAAATATAAAATTTATATAATACTGTTTTTGCTTTATCTAAAAATATTAAAACAAGTGAATATCTCAATGATAGCAAGTAAACTATGAAAAAAAACACAAAGAGCTTTGACTTCCAAAAACTTAAATGTATAAAGAATTATTGAAACATGATCTATTGGCAAGTATAGAAATTCTTTTGGGTGGGTCATCATAAATGCTATTGTAGTTTATTTTAATGTATTAATAATAGTCCATGTTCTAAAGTCAGAGCTGAGAGGAACACTTCAATTGACCATTCCATAGATACATGATGTTTATAATGGTAGTTACCATTGCGTTGTCTCGATTTTACCAACAATAAACAAGATAGTTATTTATTTATTTATTTATTTATTTATTTATTTATTTATATTGAATATTTTAATTATTTACCTTTCAAATATTATCCATTTTCCCAGTTCTCCCTTCTTTTATCCCCGTCCCCGTGCTTCTATGAGAATGATAACTTCTTCACCTACCCACTCCCTTCTCCCTCCCCACCCTGGAATTCCTCTACACTGGGGTATCCAGCCTTCATAGGACCAAGGCCTTCTCCCCAGTTCGATGCCAGACAATGCCATGAGCTGGTCCAAGTCCCTGAACACATATACAGCAGAGGACTGTCTGGCCTGGCCTCTGTGGGAGAACATGTGCCTAAATCTTTAGCTCCCAGGGTGTGGGGAGTCCAGGAAGGTGGTTGGCCATCCTCTTCAAGACAGGAGGCAGGAGGAATGGGATGGGGAACTGTGGGAAGGATGACTGGGAGGGGGCAATGACTGAATTTTAAAAACAATTAAAAGTAATAAAAATAACCATATCATTTGAACACGGCAAACTTTATTCATCTGATATGCATAAATATTTTAACCCTAAAAATTTAGAAAGAAGGCCTTGTTTCTTATTTTTTAACTTATGCAGGAGTTCTGAACTAGCATACTAATATTTGGAAATGTACTATCTAATGAAAGCCATGCTATCTCCAAACATATACATAACAAAAAGATTGAAAAAACAAACCTACTGTGATAGCTTGGTTTGTGATACGATATGATAATACTGGTTATCTAGTAAGTACAATTGTAGTTGAGATTCATGACTAATACAGCAGGGCATTGTTACCTACAAATAGGAATATCTAGATTATATTTTGTTTTGGTTTTGCTTATGGGTGTGTTTTAGGTGAATATTTGTCAGATTTTCTATTGCTGTGTCCAAATGCCTGAGAACACAGCTTAAGAGAGAAAGAATTTATTTTGGCTCATCGGTTAAGAAACTACAAGTCTGGTAACTCCATGCTGTCCTGGAACTTGAGATAACTTATCATGGTGGATAGGGCTCAATGGAGCAGCGACATAAAAGTGGTTTCTAGCCTGCCTCTGAACTCTAGGAACTGAATTGCCATGGCATCAACTCCCCTGCACTTGCCACTCGCTAACAACCCAACTGACTGACAAGAACTCAGAGATCTGCATGTCTCTTTCTCCCAATTGCTGTGATTAAAGGCCTGAACCACTCCTGGACCAAAGCATTTCTTTTCCTGAAACTTTCTCTTTATCAGGCTAGTCTTCTCTCTGCTTGCCTCTGTCTTCTGGGATTAAAGGAATGTCTGTCTTCGAGATGAATCAAACATTCCTAGAAGGAATTTCATTGTGATCTACAGCCAGACCTGCCATGTTGCTAGATTAAAATTCCTCTATAAACTAGACAATGGAAATAGGAATGCATAGCAAAGTCTGATGATGTGAACGTCCACTGCATTCGTACACTATAGTTATACTCATTGGCTAAACAAAAAATTATAATTTAGAATTTAATGGTACCACTTTTATAAAGAGATACTTTAAGGTATAAAACTTTACCACCCATTTATTTATTTATTTATTTATTTATTTATTTAATCATTTGAATTTTATTGTTTTATTTTATTTACATGCCAAGTGTTGCCTTGCCCTGCAGGTCCCCTCTTGCAGAATTCTTCTTCCATCCTTCCTCCTTTTTGAGTCTGTTTCCAGTGGTATTAAGACTGTACAGGATTAGGCACATTCTCTCCTACTGAGGCCAGACAAGGCAGTCCTCTGCTACATATAAGCCAGGGACCTCAGCACAGCCCATATATGCCCTTTGGTTTGCAGCTTGGGCTCTCAGAGGTCCAGATTATTTGACAGTGCTGTCCTCCCTATGAGGTTGCAATCCTATTCAGTTCCTTCAATCTTTCTAACTCATCTATAGGGGTCCACAATCTCAGTTCAATGGTTGGCTGTGTATCTGCATCTGTTTCAGTAAGCTGCTGGTGGAGCCTCTTAAGGACATCCAAGCTAGGATATTGTCTATAAGCGCAACATAGCATTAATAATAGAATCAGGGTTTGGTGTCCTCTCATGGGATGGATCCTAAATTGTGAGCCATTCATTGAGTCTGCTCCATTTTTTCTTTATTTAAATTTCAAATGTTATCCCTTTTTCAGAAGGGTGCTCTCCTACCTACCCACCCACTCGCTCCTGACTTCCTGCCTTTGCATTCCCCTATACTGGGGTGTTGAGCATTCATAGGACCAAGGGCCTCTGCTCCCACTGATGACCTACAGGGCTATCCTCTGCTACATGTGCAGTTAGAGTCATGGGCTATTTCATGTGTACTCTTTGGTTGGTGTTTTAGTACCTGGGAGTCTGGGGGTTCTGTTTAGTTGATATTCTTGCTCTTCCTATGGGGTTGAAAACACTTTTAGCTCCTTCAATCCTTTCTCTAACTCCTCCATTAGGGACCCCACTGTGAGTCCAATGCTTACCTGTGAGCATTCACCTCTGTATTTGTCAGAATCTGGCCTAGTCTCTCAGTAGACAGTTATATCAGGCTCCTGTCAGTATGTACTTTTTGGTATCTGCAATAGTGTCTAGATCATCTATCCCAGGTCTCTACGACTTTCTAGATGTTCTTTCCACCATAGGCAGCAGCATCTGCATATTTCCATTCATCTTGGCCCTCTTGGCTTGTCTCCTATCGACCACCACCACTATATGCATGCCTGTTCCTAACAGCCTTTTCCCTCCCTCTCCCCTCTGTTACCTCTTCCCCTCTCTCTATAACTCCCATGATTTTTTCTTTCCCCCTTCTAAATGGCATTGAAGCATCCTCACTTGGGCCTTCCTTCTTAAAGTCTGTGAGGTAATTCATATGTATTCTGTACTTTATGGCTAATATACATTTATCACTGAGTACATAACATTCATGTCCTTTTGTGTCTGGGGTATCTCACTCAGGATGTTATTTTCTAGTTCTATCCATTTGCCTGACATTTTCATGATGTCCTTGTTTTTAGTAGCTGAATAGTATTCCATTGTGTAAATACAGAACCACATTTTCTTCATCCATTCTTCAGTTTAGGGACATCCGGGTTGTTTCCAGCTTCTGACAACTATGAATAAAACTGCTATGAACATAGTGCAGCATGTGTCCTTGTGAAGTTATGGAGCATCTTTTGGTTCTATGCCCTAGGACTGTATAGCTTAGTCTTCAGCTTAAACTATTTCCAATTTTCTGAGGAATGGCCAGACTGTTTTTCAGAGTGGTTGTACTAATTTATAACCCTATCAGCTATGGGGAGTAGAGTGTTCCCTTTTTTCACATCCTTGCCAGTATGTGCTGTTGTTTGAGTTTTTGATCTTAATCATTCTGACTGGAAAAAGGTGGAGTCTCAGGGTCATTCTAATTCGTATTTACCTGATAACTAAGGATGGTAGAACATTTCTTTAGGTGCTTTTCAGCCATTCAAGATTCCTCTATTGAGAATTATGTTTATTTTTTTACTCAATTTTTTAAATTAATTAATTATCTTTAATCTTTTTTATTTTTACCGCTCAGTAGTTATCCCCTTCCTGTTCTGACCTCCAACATTTCCCCATCCCACTCCTCCTCCTCCATCTCCAAGAGGATGTTTTCATTCCTCTACATCCCCTCAACCCTGTCAGGCCTCCCATTCCCTAGGACCTCAAGTCTCACAAGGGTTAGGTGAGTATTCTCTCATTAAGGCAAGATTAGGCAGTCCTTTGTTGGATATGTGTCAGTAGCCTTGGAACAGCTAGTGTATACTGCCTGGTTGGTGGCTCACTGTCTGAGAGATCATGAGGGTTCAGGTTTGTTGAGAATGCTGGTCTTTCTATGGGGTCTCCCTGCTCCTTAACTTCTTTGGTTTATTAGAGTCTAACTTCCTGAGTTTATCATATACATTGGGTATTGGCCCTCTTTTAGATTTACCCCTAAAGATCATAATATACTTTGTTCTCAGATCCTTATAGAACCTTCTCTAAATTTAACCATATAAGGGGACATAAAATAAGCTTCAACAGATACAAGAAGATTGAAATAATTCCTTGCATCTATCAGATCATTAGGGACTGAGGCTGGACTTCATAAAACAAAAACAATAGAAAGCCTACATATTCAAGGAAACTGAACAAATTTGTGATCAATATATAACTTGTTCAGAGAAGAAATAGAGAAAAAGTAAAGGCTTTCTATGATTCAATGAAAATGAAGGTACAACATACTCAAACTTATGGGACACAATGAAAGCAGTGTTAAGAGCAAAGTTTATGGCATTTAGTTTATGGCATTTCTTTATTAAAGAAATTGCAGAGGTCCTATACGAGCAACTTAATAGCACACCTGAAAGCTCTAGAACAAAATGAAGGAAACACACCCAACAGGAGAAGACAGCAGGAAATAATCAAACTCAGGGATGAAACCAACCAATTATAGACAAAAAGAATAATACAAAGAATCAAGAAAACTAAGAGCTGCATATTTGTAAAACTGAACAAGATTGACAAACCCTTAGACAAACTATCTAAATGGCACAGAAACAGTATCCAAATTAACAAGGAGAAGAATTTTTAAGACTTTATAAAAGCTCTCCAAAACGTGTGAAAGATGTCAGTTTCATTGGCTTCACTGGACCATTTCACCTTTGAAAATAAAATATAGTTTGATTTATCCTTCATAGTATGAGAATACACATACCCTTAAGTGATAACATACTTCTTAGAAATTGTACTCCTAGCATTAAGCTCTTGTCACATCCTGTTTTTTAATCTTATCATTGATATTAACTTGTGTAGTAAGGAAATCATTATGTGAAGGGATATTTTAATATATAATATTATAAAAGTAGAGACTAATAAAAGACTTGTAAAAGATACTATTAGAATATACATTGTTCTTATTAAATATGTTAAAGTATTACCTTCTGTGACCATTAAAAAAAATCAATGAATAGGTTAACAACTACTATAGTATCAACTGTACACTCAATATTAGCTTCAGTCAACTTCAGTCAAGTTGCAGATAAAGGAAAGATCACTTCACGACTATGGTCTTTTTAGGATAAACAAACATGTCTACTTTTGAATCATGTCATTTATCGATTATATAGATTATTACAATGATATTTTCAATTTGGACTCTTTCAAATTGATCTTTCATTACATGCTATGCACGAAAAGAAATCTCATATTCTATTAAATAATAAGTTTTACCTGAAAATAAGAAACAGCTTGTGAAAATTTAAGGCCAATAAAAAAATATTTGATGGGTTGATTAAAAAGGGTAGACAGAAGACATTCTCTTTTTGTGATGTCTATCGTTTTAACTTTGATTTTTGTGTTCATCATTACTATCTTTTCTCTGAGATTTTTATTCATTTTCATGTTTGTTTAAATAAGCTCTACCCATATCCTCTACACCTTAACCAGTGCTTACAATAAAAGGCCAAAGGAAAGATAATACCTAGTAACAATGTTTTATAACTAGTTAAGGTAAAAATGGTAGTGCAATAAGAACTTATTTTGATGTTTTCTTTTTGTAACAGTGATCAGGAGTAAAGGTTTCAGGTGGAGATTGGGAGGACAAAGATTGGTGGAAAATGATCAAGCATGATTTGTGTTCTATTACATTAATGATAAACTCTGGGTATCTATTAATATGTCAACGTAGCATTAAGGAAAATCAATTAGAAGCTCTTCTCCTAAGAGTAATTTAGCTAAAAATGATCCCAGATTTGAATTACCTACCTCTGTCTTCCTGTGTCTTTTGTTGTTCCTGGTCTTTCTGTTGTATGAGTCAGAATCTGTGCCTGTTTGAATGATGCCTTGTGATCCCTTTTCATTTCTCTCTCTCTCTCTCTCTCTCTCTCTCTCTCTCTCTCTCTCTCTCTCTCTCTCTCTCTCTCTCTCCTTCTCTCTCTCTCTCCTTCTCCCTCCCTCTCTCTCTCTGTTTTCTCTCTCTCTCTCTCTCTCTCTCTCTCTCTGTCTCTCTCTCTCTCTGTCTGTCTCTCTCTCTCTCTCTCTCTCTCTGTGTGTTTGTTTGTGTGTGTGTGTGTGTGTGTGTGTTTGTGTGATCCTAACTAAGAATTTGCTTTGTTTTTATTGACAGCAGAGAGAGCACTGCATGCCAAAGGGTTTAAGGATATTTTACAGAAAAAATTGACAGACTTTTACAAGGGACTGAATCACCTAACCTCAACTGATCCCAACTGACCCAGACAAACAAAAGATATCAAACAATAGCTGAATGTGTTTCTAGAATCTTAAGTAGATATTAATTTTATCAGGTTTCTTTCAACCTACTTACTGTTTCTAAAATTTATTGACACAGCATATATACACACATGCATTTCTACTGGGTCAAGAGAATAGCTTAAGACTAAATCTGTGTATTACCTTAGGTAGAAACTCAAGGCAAATAAAGTTAGTTTTGATACTATATTCTCATAAAAGCATGTTAAACAAAGAGGTGAGTACATGGTAGAAAAGCAGGGTTATATCTTAAATTATCTAAAGTTGTATTATTATCTTCGCCTGCTGTGAGGGCCAGCAAAAGTTCCAGTCTCTTCAAATATAAAGATATTTTTATGATGGTGAAAGCGGAAGAGAGGGGCTCTCCCACTGTGTGGCAGACATGCATGGATACCTTCACAAGTATGCTGAGAGCTGCGACTGGCAATCATGATGGTTATTCCAGTTTTTTTTTTCTGTGAACCCATTTTTCCAAGTCTAGTACCATGAATATACACAGCTTTCCTACATACTCCTCTATTTATAAAATCTATGTATGTAATATAGAAAAGTTAAGATGTTTTTTATTTTCTGAGTATTTCATGACTAAAAAACAGAAGTATTCAATCAGTTCAAATTAGAAGCTAGAAAGAGTACATATACATTTTTCTTAATATTGTTTTAAAACTGGAAAATGAAAACTCTAGACTGTTATTAATCCTCATAAAATCAAAACAATAAAGAAAAGCACAAAATATATATTGATCATATAAAAAGCCATATTATTACACTGTTTACCTCACTAAGCATGAAAATAAAATTTAAAGAGACTGTAAAACCTGATTACATACGTAAATTTAGTAAGATCATTTATAGCTGCTAATGTGCTTTTGTGATTAACTGTTTTGACTGTTGGAGATGTGGAATGATAATGAGATAATATTATAAACCAATTGTAAAATAAGCTATGCAATACATAGATAATAAAAAAGGATGACAGATAGAGTAATTCAGCTTAAGATAATGGTATGAATAAATTATAAAGTTTTACATTAGATGATTAAAATACGATGATTAAAAATTTTTGACATCTTGAGTAGAAATTTGAACATATTTTTACTTTGAGATTTTTCCCACTGGTTTATATTTTTGTTTTTAACTTAAGATGTCACTTAAAGAAAAGGAAACTTGAGAAATAATCACAGTTCCTTCAGTAACCAATTTCTAAATTTTCTTAAATATTTTGGTTTGTAAATGTTGTTAGAAAACTGACTATCGATATCTATTATTTTACATCTAAATATAAATTCTATAATGTATATTTGATGCTTTTAATATGAACTGAACTGTCTATGGCATTAAAATAGGGGCTGGAGAGATGGATCAGTACTTAATACTAGCTGCTCTTCTGGAGGACCTGAGCCTGCCCAGCATCCAGAACAGGAAGCTCATAACTTCATCTAACTCCAACTCTAGTCACCTGAACTCACATGCATAAGCTCACAGAAAAGCAGCCATACGCATAATTTAAAAGTAAGAGTTAAAAATAGAACAAATAAAATTATTGAAATGTAGATTAAAGCATCTATAGCTTCATAATGTCTTCCATCATGTGAGCAATTATATCCACTAATACACAAGAATGAGTGGTTCAGAAATTTAAAATATTTTTCTTCCTTTTTCCTTCAAGGACTAACTCCTCTTTGTGTTCACTGTTTTGCAGTCTGATCTGTAGTCTTTGTTGCTCCTCCCCCTGCCCACAGTACCTATTCTTTAACTCGTTTTCATGTGTGAAGTCTTTTGTCTTAATCCACACTGATGTGAGAATCTGAAAACAAGTTTTCTCCTGCATTTATCGTATTTCACTTAACGGAATACTCTTCTTGCCTGGGTGTCTATTCACACCACTCAGCCATTGACAGGATTTATTTCTAGGGCTTGATAACTATAAGGAGGTGAATAGAAGTCCCTGAAGTAGTTCTGAGAAACAGCTGTACATATATTTTTGCATTTATTTGATGGTTTAAAATTTTCTCATAAAACAATTCTTTTTTTCTTTTTTGATTTATAAAGACAGAAAGTGATAATGGTGAAGAAGTTACATTTGACTTTTCTTTTCTCTGACAATCACATAAGCTACTTGCTTCTCTGAATCTGAATGCACCAACCTTATCATTTGGTTCTTGGTGCTTTCATGGTCATCATAAACAAATGTGTCACAAACCGAGTGAAACTCGATTATTGTCAAACAAACTTTCAGTTTACTAAATGTATAGTATTTTCTTTAAAATTAGGGTGAATAATATGTAGGCATTGTTGTAATTAAACTGGGGTAAATCAAAGATGGGAAACCCCTAATTTAAACAAAATCTAATCCCTGGGGTGAGAATTGAGACTGCTCAAAATAACAGTATTTTAAGGGATCTAAATAATATTGAATATATTTAAATTACATCTGTACCTTTTCTATGAATTCTCATATTTACAGAGATTTTGTGCACATCTAAATAAATGGGTGTGACAATCAGGAAAATAATTCATCATTGAAGGGGATGGGGATTTGGATATCTGCTGGAGCCTGACACTTTCCCATCAAATTTATATATAAATCTAGCATAATAATCCCAAGAATGTACTTCAAGGAGAGCCTGCTTTTTATTGTACTGTAGCTGTCCTACTATTTAATTAGTCCTTTATTATTTTCATATAGCTTTTTAAAATACTCTTATTTTCTGATAATTTTATATAGTCATACAATTTAATTTAAGCAAACCTACTCCATTCCTTGCCTTTCAATCCATCTTACCTTTTCTTTTCGCCCCTTTTCACAGGACTCCATGTGCTAGTATAATCAGGGTGGAGGGGGTTGCATAGCATGTTATTGGCTGCCATGAGTGCCCTGCTGAGAGGTAATTATAAAATGTATGCATATAGTTTTCACTTACCATGCATTCTATTTATTACTTATTCTGCATTTCCTACCATTTAAGTTTTTTTTTTGCAAGAAAACTTTGTGTTGCCACCAGATGTCTATCATGAAGCATATCATATCAGCACGGGACACTATGTCTTCTCAGTATTGTATCTACTATAAGCTTCTGATTCCGTACCCTGTACTCTCACGGGGACATTTGCTTTGGGATGCTGGGAAAAACATGGGAATGTGTATTAGTGCACTGAGAAATTAACCCTCATGTTCAAACTGGGTGGCAGTAACCCCTGTTGTGGGCTTGAATTTTAACAACATCAACAACAAAACATGAAAGAGAAAAATGACACCTTCCTTGAAAACCTCAAAGCTTTCAGTTTCAGGCCAGCATGAGAGCATTATTCCTTCCTTATAACTCAGACATTAAAAGGAAGTTTGTATGTTCTAAAGAGATTCAAGAAATTTCAGAACTGCTATCACTTTGATGATATAAGGGTAGAATTTCAGACTTGAGTACTGGGTGAGTGAGGGTGAGAAAATGTTATGAGTTTGTGGAAAACTAAATCTATAAAAACTAGCTCTCCAGTTATGAATTTTAGTTTGCCTTTATGAATGACGCAATAAATATGAGAGCACAATTCATAGCATTACTCCCAGGAAGTCTCCAGCAGCAGTTTTCATTCATAGAGTCCCTTAAAATGAATCAGAGAGGACATCATAATAGATCAAACAAACAAGGGTTTCACTGGAGCAAGCTAGAAAGGAAGGCAATACCTTAAGGAAACAGTGGACCACCAGCAGAAAAAGGATTCCTCTTCCTGCTCTTTCCACAGTGTGGGAACTTCAGGAAAAGAAGCTAACCCACTTAGCAACTTGACCCACAGCTATTTAGTATTATTTGTTTTCTTCTGATTTCTCTTATCTCTCATGTCAGTACATCAAGCCAAATACTTACATAAATTATTATAAGGAAGACAGTATTTTCATAAAACAGGAAAACTATTGCGTGCAATATAAAAATAATAAACCTAATACAAGTAATTATTTTTAAACATATTATCCTTCCCTGAAGCCCACTCTGTCTCTCTTCTGGCTATGCTAAGGACTTAAGCAAGAAAATAAATAAATACACAAACAAGCAAACAAACGAATTGTGTTTATCTTAGCAAAATGTCCGCTCACATAGCAAAAGCTCTTGAGTAATTACTGAGTCCATTGAAACAATCCACTTGGCAAAGCAAAAATAGTTTTTTGAGGAGCTAGAGAGACTGTTTAGAATTTAAGAGCAACTAACTGCTCTTTGAGAGGACTTTTGTTCTTGTCTCAGCAC
Organism: Rattus rattus; assembly: GCF_011064425.1. NCBI lineage: Eukaryota > Metazoa > Chordata > Mammalia > Rodentia > Muridae > Rattus > Rattus rattus. The sequence goes on from NC_046160.1 coordinate 75,544,048, forward strand.
TGACTAACTGTAGCCCCAAGAAGATTCGATTGTTTTGACAGGGAGATACCAAATTGTCATCAGCTTACTTTGCAAGAGGACAGAGAGAAAAATATCGCAGGGGTCCTGAGAGGGTGAAGTCTTGATGCAGGCTCTCCTGTGTCTCTGGCAGTTGCTGAGGAAGTCTCACATTCCACATTGCTTTCTTTATTCATTGAAGGTGTTGGGGCTGATTCAACTAATGATCTTGCAACCTCTGGACTATCACACATGCACATTTATACAACTGAGAGCTTCCTGTTCTCATTTCTCCTGTGCACTGCTTTCCAACATTTATGTGTACAGTTGGTATCTCCATGAGCAAAAGCCTTGTTCTGGATTCTCCATTGTAAACAAACTTCTTTTCTGGTTTTCCATTAATACCTTATAAAGTCTCAACCAGTTGAGAGTGGTTTCCAGATAAGCTGGTTTGAATTTCTTAACATTGTTGATATCACGAAAATTTCAGCCTCAGGATCATTCACATTGAAAGGAACTACTTCCCGATTGTTTCATCCTTTGTAATAAGTGAGAAAAGCCCACGAATCTTCTCACGGAACACATCTCTACAGGGCGGAACCTCAGAGCCTATTTTAAAAACATGAATGGGATCATTATCTCCACAGTAGTTTTTGTTCTTATCTTTTTGATGCAGATCTTCCTATGTCTGAAGGAGGGGCCCATAATTCAATATATATCTCTTGTGCGGGAATTTTCCATTCTTTACAAATTGCTTAATGGAATTCAGTGGCTTCTCAGTGGCAACCTCCAATTCTGGAAATTGAGTACTGAGATATTTCCACAGCCATATTAAACAAATTCTAAGTCACATTTCATGCCTTTTATCTTGGAATGCTACTTTAATTTTTAGAGTCCATCTTCAGAAAAACCCTCATGGAAGGGGAACATGTACTGATGAGTGACATTCATGAAGAACAGGTGGTTGGTTGTACTGTGAGTGGGCATGCCTGTGCTCCTCCATGTGGTACAGGGACATGACATTGTTCTACTTCCTACCTTATAGCTACATAATAATTATTAATATGTTTGAATTTTTCTAAGACTCGAGAATAATCTCTAAAATAATCAGTTTTGTCTACTCTTACTGATAGGTACAATATTAATACTATATCGTTTAACTCTAGTTAAATTCTAGTGAGGAATTGTTAGCAAAAGCAGTCTCAAGCCTTTAGAAGTATCTCTCATTTATTCTCTAATGTGTGTGTTTGTATTGTATGTGACAATAATTAGATACGTGTGCATATGCTACTGTTATGACTAAAAACATTAAAGATGCCTTAGTTCTGTTCACAATAAATGATATCTTCTTGAAATTTTGGGAGGCACGAATATGACTTCTTTCATTTACTGTGTTGACATCATATCCACTATTATACTGTGTAACAGACATACATAGCACCTACTAGGCACTTCAGAGAGATTAAGTCTGGTTTTTACAGACAGCAAACTGGTATAATGTGAAGGTCTCACTGTGAAGCCTCAAGAGATTACTGGGCTTTTGTTCTTTTCTGAAATTTCATAACAAAGGAAATGAGGAAGCAGTTTACTGGGTCAGCTTTTTTCCACTGAATATTCAATAATGCACAAGGTTCAGATAATGATGAATTCTTAAAAGGTAGGCTGTTCTAAACTCTTGTAAAGTTACAGAAGAGCATACAGACTAAAAATTGCTCAGTGGACTTCTTTTATTTTTTAATAAGACTCTAGAAATGTCATGTGCATAGACTGAAGCTATTTTTACTTTCATGATTCATCTGCACTTGAAATTTGTACATTTTCTTATGTGTTGGAGACTCTATGTGTTATTAGCTGGACAATAGTAATACCAGTGCTTGCTATCCCCGAGCATCAGAGATATTTGTACAGAAAACTTCTGTTGCTTTCACTATTATTTGTACTGTGCATACTTTCCATTCCCAAGCCTAGTTTTCTTTGTGTAGATTATTCAATGTAAAAATTTAACTTATGCATACATACACAAAAATAAGAACATTTATGGATGCTATATGCTGTCAGAAATATGTGTGTGGGGTGTGTGTGTGTGTGTGTGTGTGTGTGTGTGTGTGTGTGTGTGTGTGTATGCACTGTACTTGCTTTTGGGGTTCCTTAGATCTCTTCCCTTATTCAGAAGATGCTGCCCTTTGTCCCATCAAATTCTGCCTAATGCTTGCTAATCGTCTCAATAGAGCAGTCATTTGACCTTTCACTTGCCCTCAATCATGGCTTTGAGTAGAAGAGAGCTACAAAGTCATTTCTCCGTGATTTTCTAGGTCTCTCCATTACCCTGCCATATTTTCATTTTGTAATCACCATAATGCAATTATATTCAGGGAGCTGAATCTTTTATAAAATATCCTGATGAAAACATTGAGACCAATTTAAGATAAAAATCATTTTCTATCTTTTCTGTATTTTAGACCTTTTGATTTTTTTTTGAATGAGTATCTTATTGCTTAATACCCAAACACCTACCTCCCAGGAATTCTCTAAAGGAAGAACAATTTTGGATGTGCAACTTTGTTAAGCTTCACTAAAAGATTATTACTGGACACACTCAATTTCTTTGCTAAAATGGAATTTCTTAAAAGAAGAGAATTTCTCTTATGAAGAAAATGCTGGCACATTAGAACCAAAAAATTGAAGCATTGGTAATCTAGTATCCATTCTTTAGAAATGTATCAGAGAGAATAGAGCACAACAGCCTTGTTTAAACACCCCAGTCTAGATTGTAATGACATAAAACAGCACACTTTTGGAAAAGACACCTTGTTCCCAGTAGTCTCCTTAGAAGTCATGTATCATTCAACTAAGGAGCCATTGAACTGTTTTCATGCTTCAGAGAATTGATACAGTTGCATTCCCCAAGGTAGGTCACTTAGTCTTATACTGTTTGATGTTACTTTGGTTTTCCAATGGAGCCCATAAAAGAGATTGATTCCCTATTTTGGTCATTTTTGCTTCCCTTGCCATATGTAGGACTGTGGAACACAAGTTTTTCATTGGTGGCTAGTCTGATCTATTGCTCGTTGCAGGGCTCTAGAGACAGAAAATTGAATTGCTCCCATAGCAAGCACCCAGCAATTACTCAGGCTGTAACTACTACATAGGACCAACAAACTGCATTGCTCCCCAGCTGGCTTGTTTTCGCCTCCCTCTTTCTACTATTCGGCTTTCCCTGCTCCAGGGATATGAGAACCTCTACAGAGTCATCTGGTCTTTGAAAGGCTAATTTTAATTATATCTAGAGAAATGGTTTTCCAATGCCCCTGCTATTGCATCAAAAAATAATAAGATCATATAATTGCTAATTAATAATGTGTGCTGAACACCTAATAAAAATTAGCCAACATTTATACAAAAGACTTTTAACAAGAAAGTCTATTTTCAGCTCATAAACATTGTGAGATGAAGAATAAACAAGTATGTATATAAGCTTTTGAACAATATGATTTAGTGTATTTTAAATTGGGTCCCCTATTTGTTTTTAATTCTATAATAATTTCTGACACTTCTGCTATATTTTTGGGATTTAATAAACAAACATAATTACAGTTAATAATAAATTGAGGTGTTCTTTCTTGTTAAATAACCCAGTTAATGAAAAATATTCTTTTGTAATAAGAATGATTTTTATTTCTATATATATATCATACAGTATATTGATAGTATATATTGAGCAGGTTGAAGTTAGGCAGTTTAAGGCAAAGATAAATTAGCATTGTTTGTTTTTCATATATGAAACCAAGACAAACAGGAAAAAGTGGTAACACTTTGGAGGTGGCATAAAAGAATCACATTAAAACCTATCTATTGTGTCATGAAAGAGATTAATAATTATATCAAAAGAAGGTTTTCAGTATGGCTTTTCATAAACTCAGAACTAATGTGTCTGTTTCATAATGACTAACAATGAAGGGAATTCACTTGCAGCTATCACTTGCTTTTAGACTTCATTTGGATGCTTAATTGAAAATAGGCCCTTCATAGGTCCCTTATGTTTCCTGCAGTCTTCTGGGCGGTCATAGACTGCTTCTGACTAAAAGTCAGATCCATCTTCATTTTTTCTTTTTTTTTTTAAATTTTTAATGTGCAAAAATTTTAACAGTATCATAATCAGTGTAATAAAAATAAAGTTTGATGAATTATGATTTATAATTATGTACACATATATTCATCCCATAGATATTTATTAAATACCTATTTGCTTACATTTTATAAACATTTTTGTAGTTATTTTTATATCACTATTATTCTTTTTTTAAATGTATTTTTCTTGGATATTTTATGTATTTACATTTCAAATGTTGTCCACTTTCCCTCCACTCACATACCTCCTCCACTTCCCCCTGCTTCTATAAGGACGATTCCATTCCCACCCACCCAACCTCAACTCCCTTGCATTACCCTACATCGAGAATCCGAGCCTTCACAAGACTGAGGGGTTTTCCTCCTATTGATGCTAGACAATGTCATCTTCTGCTATGCATATGGCTGGAGTCATGGGTCCCTCTATCTGTACTCATTGGTTGGTAGTTTAGTCCCTGGGATCTCTGGTTGGGTCTGGTGGGTTGATATTGTTGTTCTTCCTATGGGATTACAAACCCCTGCCAGAGCCTTACTGATATAGATGAGGATGGTTATAGCTAACCGTTGGACTGAACAATGTTACCACAATGGAGGAGTAAAAGACTGATGGAGCTGAAGAGCCATCTTATTTTAATTGCCACATTCCTCTTCAAAAAACCTAAGTGATAGAAATTGTGACCTTTTAGCTTCACTTTAAAATCGATTCTTATCTAAAAAATGAAACCTTATATTCTGTAAAGAGCCAATGAGTAGAAACAATTTGAAACAAATAACAGTGAATTTTTAGCTTGTTAAAAGCTCTACATCTTGCTGTATGTAGAACAAGATGTGTTGGTTTACTACTTTTTTTCCCTTTGAAAATGACCTTTGTTTCCCCAGCATCATAATTATAATTCTCAGTGCATATTAGTGACCAAATCTTCTATTATATTTTATAATGAGATTTCATCTGTTGCATCAATAATATAGTTCTACATGTCATAACATGTTCCCATTGAGTTGTTAAATAAAAATGGTATGTGCCAAATCACACAGTCAACCAAGAAAATTAATGGACCATCAAACTAAAGTGTTGAAAGTTAGATATGACCTCCTTAAGATCCTCTGTTTAAATGCTTGATTCCCAGTACATAGGACTGTTTAGGAATGTTTAAGAACTAAAAGATTGCTGGAGGAGGTGTCACTCAGATGTTTTAAAAGATTTTTGCCATTTCCCCCATGTTCTCTACCTTGTAATACCAGTTTTAAGATGTGAGTTCTGAGTTATTTCTGTAGTCATGCCTGCTGTTTGCCATTGTGGACTCCACTATATGGAATTTAAGTATATATTTTATTTATATGTTGCCTTGGTCTTATTTGTGTTATCCTACCTTAGTCATCAGGCTTATCACAGCAACAGAAAAGAAATTAATACAACAAGATGTCTTTCTTTTCTTCCAGCATATTTTACAGACCTGTGTCACCATCACAGAAAGTGAAGCAGTTTGACAGAGAGTGCAGAATGTGGTATGTAACACAGTTGCTGTGACTGCATGTTGAAGACTTGCATAAGATCAGTCTAACCAAAATGGTACCACCAGTAAGGCAAAAGAAGCTTATGAAATTCCACTTCTAGCTGAAGGGCTAATGGCAGTTTCTGAGTGCCAAAGAAAAGAAAATCAGTTCCCTTTAGAGATTGGCTCCTGAGAAGCAAAAGGTACTCGTACAATGATACCCATATAAATAGTATTAAGTGACTTTTAAGAACCACATGAACTTGGAGAGAAAATACCAAATACATATCTGGAAACTATTTACATAGTAAATTTTAAAGGTATATATTTTTATTTAGAGAATGGTGGGACTTTGACCATTGAGAGGAAGAGCATTGGAAACAGAGGTGTAAACATTGTATGTTGTTGTTGTTGTTCTTTTTTTATTGGATATTTTTAAATTTATATTTCAAATGTCATTCCATTTACTGGTTCCCTGGACATAAGTCCCCTGTCACCTCCCCCTCCCCTTCTTCTGCAAGGATGTTCCCCTCATGGCCCACCCTCCTCTGCCCCCACACGTTCCCCTACACTGGGGGTTCTAACCTTGGCAGGACCAAGGGTTTCTCCTTCCATTAATACCCATCAAGGCCATCCTTAGCTACCTGTGCAATTGAAGGCATGGGTCAGTCCATGTATAGTCTTTGGGTAGTGGTTTAGTCCCTGGGAGTTCTGGTTGTTGGCATTGTTGTTCATATGGGGTTGCAAGCCCCTTCAACTCTTTCAGTCCTTTCTCTAACAAGGGTTATGTTCTCAATTGAGTAGTTTGCTGGTAGCACTCACCTCAGTATTTGACATGCTCTGTCTGTGTCACTCCAGAGACATCTATATTTGGTTCCTGTCAGCCTTAGCTTCATCCATCTTATCTAGTTTTGGTGGAGATTTTATTGCCACATTCCTCTTCTAAAACCCTAAATGATAGTATACATTCATTCAAAACAGGGAGAAATGTTTTTTTAAGAAAAGGAAATCTTTATTTGCTCCAGTAATTATGGTACTGCCTGTAATCCCAGGACTGAGGAGACTGAGGCAAGTAATTTTTTTAATTTTTTATTATATATGTCTTTACTTACATTTCCAAGGTTATTCCCCTTCCTGGTTTCCTGCCCAGAAGACCCCATTCCCTCCTCTCTCCCTCCCCCATACGGGTATTCCCCCTATACATCCCCCTTATTGCCATCCCTCATATTACCCTGCACTGGGGGTCTAACCTTGGCAGGACCAAGGGCTTTCCCTTCCACTGGTGCCCCAACAAGGCTATTCTCTATACATGGATCAGTCCATGTATAGTCTTTCGATAGTGGTTTAGTCCCTGGAAGCTCTGGTTAGTTGTCATTGTTGTTTTTATCGGGTTGCAACCCTTCAGCTCTTTCAATACTTCCTCTAATTCCCCCTACAGGGGTCCTATTCTCAGTTCGGTGATTTGCTGCTAGCATTGACCTCTGTATTGGACGTGCTCTGGATGTGACTCTCAGAAGAGATCTATATCCAGTCCCTTTCCACATGCATTTTTTAGCTTGATCAGTCTTATCTAGTGTTGGTAGCTGCATATATATATATATATATATATGCCACATATGGGTCAGGCTCTGAATGGACATTCCTTGAGTCACTGCTATAAACTTTGCTTCCATATTACTACTACTATTTGAAAGCACATTTAATGGTGAAACATCATTTTGTTCTATTCTTTTAAAATATTTAATATGTTAGACATGGATTTTTTTATATAGAAGCCCTAAATATACACTCAGAGAATATTATAATGTTAATGGGATTTAAAAGTTGACAGGAGGATGAGAAAAGGGGGCCTTTTATAGTAAATAGAAGATTCATCATAAAGTTGTTAAAATTAAAATTTGTTAATTGTTTTATAGATGACAATAGAGAATTCTCAGTATTATATCCAATGTTTCATTGTATTTCAGTAACATGTTATGTGAAGTATAGACTAAAAATGTGTCAATGATTTTTTGAAAACAGCCATTGTGTTGGTAGTTTTATGTCAATAATTTTATGGTTTATAACACAAGCTGCAGTAATGTGGAAAAATGGACTCTCATTTGAGAATACGCCTTTTTAAGCTCAGCCTACAGTTAAATTTGTAATGCACTCTTTTGATTAATGCTTGATATGGAAGCCCAGCCCACCATGGTTGGTACCAACCTTGAGCAGAGAGTCCAGTATTGGATGAAAATATAAGCTGAGTAAATAATGAGGATCAAAACTCCACAGTTCCTGCTTCGAATTCGACTGAAACGTTTTGGCTTTATTGTTTTTGTCATCACATTGGAAACACTAACAATGAAAACCTTAACGTTTATAAGCACAAAGATTCTGCAATAGCCTAACTTTGCATATTTCATAGTTAAAGTCTCATGAGAAAATACAGAAAATGTTCTTTCTATAGATGTTTATTTTTCAAAATTCTGTTTGTATGAGTGTTTTGTCTATATATTTGTCTGTAAGCCATGTGTTAAAGACCAGAAGAAAACATCAGATACGTGGAACTGGAGTTACAGATATGACATTGTGTCCTATGGATGGGAATGTAACATGCATCTTCAGGAAGAACAGCCAGTGCTCTTAACCACGGAGCCATCTCTCCAGGCCCCCCATTTCTTAAGTAAAGTTATATTGTACAAGTTAATCATGTTCACATATTAATAATACATAATTTATTTATTTTACATTTTCTACATAGTGAAATTATGGTAATGCCCACAAATCCATGCCAGACTTTTCACTTCCACAAGCCTTTGAATAATCTGTTAAATTTACTATGTTGTGTATATCTTTCATTTCTGTACAGTAGCATAATGGACAAGTAAATACACCTTAGGACTGGTAAACTCAAATATCATTCACTCAATGCTCGTGCATGTACTTAATATTATAATTATGTCATTTTACCTCTAGTTTATTTTTCATATTAATTTTTTATTTGTAATGGATACTCATTTATTAATACAAAAGCGAGAAATAAATATAATCTATAACAGGAATAGAGAAAATACAACAAAATTCACAGTTTAAAATATAGTCAAAATTTTCCTAGCCTCTGTCACTTTAAGCCATTTACATTTCAGTGTCTGAACATGGCATGTGTGTTGCAATAGTCCTGAATATCGGATGTACAGCCTGAAAATTTTCATCTCATATGCAATATTTTCTCCATTCATAATGTTCACGGAACCTAATTTACAATTGTAAGAAGCATGTCCTATGCTAAAATATGGGAAACTACTTGAGATTTCTTTTCCCTTTCCCTGACTTCAAAGAGAAAACAAGATGAGGCTGTATAAATGTAAGACATGGCAAATTTGGCCTGCTCTCAGGTTTTCAGTCTTATTTGTAACCACACTTTGCCAGTATTTTTTTATTCATGCTCTTTTTGAATGGACATCCTGATTTAACTGATTCTGGCCAATGAAATAAGATAGATATGACATGGCTCTGGCTACAAGCCAGGACATCTGGACACCTCAGTTGTTCCTGTATTCCCTGCTGAGCTCCTCAAGTTCCACTGGAAGATGAGATATGAAATGTGGTCTGAGTGCTCCAGTATCTCCAGAGGAGAGACTTACCTTCATAAGTCTTCTCTCTCAAGGGTCAAAATCTCTTCCAATAACAGCTTCATTTAGTAAATTGTCCATAAACTATAACAGAAATACTACCTTACATGTATATGAATGTAATTTGTGAATGATGTGCAATGCTGTTGTTATAATAAAAATTCCTTAATGTTAGAAGAAAAATTAGATTATTCATTGCCATCCCTATAGGACATATTTAAATAATGCATTTTAATCTCAGTGAACATGAAAACATAACCGTATCAAAGAATTGAATAAAACTAAGTGCGCATTCTGCAATAAAATTTTTAGAATTTATCACTTCTGCAAAATACATAAAATATTAATATTTTAAATAACCATAGCAATTAATAGTTTGGTGATTCCTATTTTATTCAAAATAGTAATTGATAAACTAGAACCACGCAGGTAGTTTTGTATCATTGCGTATCTGTATTTGTATCACTGTGTGTATTTATTTATGGTGTGTCTACTGTAGAGAGTTCATGCATGTACGTGTTCATCTGCATATTATACTTACATATATTATATGTGTGCATATATGAACATATGTATTGGCTCATATTTACATGAAGAGAAGTTGCAATAAATCAATTTTACATGTTAGTATGTTAGAAAGTTTTATATACTATAGGATGCAAATATTGACAACAAAGTTTTAACAGTAATGGTTTTCAACACAGTTGCATGATTGAATCTACCTGGTATTTAAAAAAATAAAAGAAAGAAAAAGAAAAGAAACAAGGAACTGGAGTATTAGCTACTAAAATGAGCAACTCAGCAAAATCAATACTAAGGTACCTGGAAAAGAAATGAAACAGGCACAGATAAAGTGGAGTCTCGCATAAACAAACTAGCATATAAAAAATTGCAATGCATTTTAAATGCTGAATGTTTTATAAATGAAAGTGAGACTGAGAACTCTATCAAGGTTGTAAGCATGTGTTATTCATGCTTGCAGTTTTCACAGTATATTACTAATGGCTAACTCCTCAACAGCAAACAAAGCATTGGTTTACATTGACTAAGTCAAAGACATAGAAGTGACAATGTGCATGTTGGTAAATTGTGGACCCTAACACTTTTAGCTGGATTTGAACCACGATTATTCCATTTATAAACTGTGTGATTAATTTCTTTTTTCTGCTTATTTAATTAAAACGTACTTATGTCAGTGTACCATCCTTCTACCTTTTCTGTCTGCCTCCCAGCTTCTAAATTTATAGATTTCTTCTATTTAATCAATCTTATTATAATTCTATAAAAACAAGTAAATATGTAAAATTTGTCTATCACTTTATTATGCTGTAAAACGAAATTTACGCTTCACTCAGTTGTTGGTTGATATAAGACATGCACAAATTCTCTGTCTAGTGCTCATTAAACACCTACAAAAGGTTACCTTAACCTAATATAATCATACTTTCTTAAAAGTAGGAAATATCTAATATTCTTTCTCTACTGTTTGCATATTAAATAACAAAGTCCTTATAATGGGGGTTTCATAGGTTTAATGTTCAAAGATATCAGGACAGTTGAACATTATGTTGTATCATTTATATGTGTTTTTGGAGAGCTGTCAAAATGTTTGAGAACCCTCTTGACAATTTTTGATAGATTGGTATGTATTTATTTTGTTTATATTTCTCAGAAAGATTGGCATTATAATACATTACGACAGAGTGAGTTGGTAGTAGATTTGGAGAAACTTTGGGGAAGGGAAGAATACGATCCAATATATTTGAATTTAAAAGACGTTTAAAATATAAAAAATATAACAATAAAATTTTGAATGAAGGGAAAACATAAAATATTAAGGGGAAAATAACAAGAATAATTAGATTCTACACTTTTGAAAGATTCATCATACATCTAAAATTAAAAACATTCAACCACAGAGCTTCCTCAGGTCACTTTTAATATTTTTTAATATTTTGTTTCCTCTTTCCAGTTCTTCTTATGCACTTTCACATATAGTTTAAATAAAATTTTCAATCAGAACTGACTCTACCCTCTGCAAGAGGTATAGATTATCTAACAAAACCCCAACAGCACACATGAATCCTACCTTTTCTGTTGTTGGTCAGGGTGGTTCAGAGATTTCCAAATCATTATACGCTATTACTGTCGGCTCTTGCTTTCAGAGGTGAAAAGTAATCCCCATCGCTGAAGACACGAAGCATTTCAGATATATGACCAGAAGAACCAGAACTATTTATAAAACCCAAAAGCCTTCCTCCTGAATACTAGCTTTCATGGTATCAAGTTTTGCCATGGAAGTTTCCAAAGATAGAAAAAATTAATAGTCCTGTCCATTTATGGCACATATGAATGAAAAAGAGCATGGCACATAAACCTACAAGTACAGTAGTGGCACAAATACTGTGACCATAATCCATAGCACTCTCATTGGACTAAGAAGTAACAAGAGTAAAACCATCTGTGGTTCTAGAAACCTAGCTACCTCCCTAGGGTGAGTAAAGGCATTGATCAGGAAAACTTGCAATCTCATTTATTAACCGGCATAATCTCTAATTAAATTCTAAATATGTATAATTATACCCAGATATTTGTATATAATTATATTAGATATTTGTAGTTGTCACCCAATCTCAATAATACTGTTTTTTTTTAATTAGATTATTTCAGGAAAATAAAATCAAAATGTATAGAATAAGAAGTTTTGTGGTTTCTGATCTAAAATGTCTATATTATAGCAAAATGGCTCCTAAAGTGGAAGCATGTGTTAAAGTCATTCATTAGTCTTAAAATTCTCTGAATTAATTATCTCCAAATATTAAAACTTGCACTATTTAGAAAGAGCAGTGCCTTGTCTGGCAAGCTAGACTGTACGTGTACAGCGTCTACAGGGACGTCAGCAGTTTGAAGTGAGGGATTCATCACAGGTCCATTCTGAATTTATTAATGCTACTGGCTAAGATCTGACGCAGTCACAGAAGAGGACAAGTCTTGTACCAGGACTGGTAAGAGATTACCTATGCAAGCTTTCACCAGTGTGAAGGTACTTTAGATTCTGTTTGAAGCTGAAGTCTTCACATTGACTGCCACAGAAATGGCGTCTGCTAACATGCCCTGCTCCACAGCTGATAGGCTCGTGGGAAGGGTGGTATAGTTATTTCCAAAGCTGCCTAGTTGATGTACTTCCTGGATCACAGTCTAGGGACCACTAGCATGGTGGAAAGGTTATGAAAATTTGACTGGCAATAGGTTTCTCCATGGTACACCTCATTTGATTTTAATGTCTTAAGTCTGCCATTTTTTAAAAATTTCTCTCCAAATTAGTAGTTGCAAGAGAAGAAAGCCTCCTTGGCCTTCCTCAATGCATCATTTTTATTGCACTGAAACTTCATATTGTGTTTTCACATCCAGTTCTCTAACATTACGTAATGATACTTTAAAGGATTGCACTAAAAATTGTTAAAGTTAGTTTATGGTGGCTGAAAAAAAGTTTTTAGAGAATTCAAGAGAAGAGAGAGAGAGAGAGAGAACTTTTAGAGAGAGAGAGAGAGAGAGAGAGAGAGAGAGAAGCTTGCATGGATATATTTTCCTTGAGGTGCTTATAAAATAGAGTTTAAAAGGAAGTCAAATAGACAGGTGGTTTACTTTAAATTTTCTTTCTGATTCAAGCTAACAAACTCCAGTTTAAGGGCTTCCTACCCTTATAAACCTTGAGTGAGCTTTATTGCATTCTGTTGATCATTGAAACTACTCATGGGCAAACAACTGAAAAATAACACCTATATCTTTCTCTTTCTATTACTCTCTCCCTTACTCCTTATTCTTATGCATGTGTATGTGGGGGTGTGTTTTCCCAATTTGTGCACCCAAACACACACACACACACACACACACACACACACACGCACACACACACACGCACACACACACACACACACACACAATTCACTTAAACAAAACAAGATAAATAAACAACAACAAAAATTATTAGAAAGGAGACACCTATTTCTTTGTAAATGCTTTATGCGTGTGCTGTATTTCAGAGAATTTTTCTATTATACTCACAATATAACCCTTTTATCAAGGATAGATTTTACATTTAATTTTTGATTCAAAGGAGACTATGCAATTACATCTATCTGCAATCCAATCCTTTTCATAGATCTTCATGTAACATATCTAGGTCTGTATTACAGAGCATAAATCAATAGCAATGTAGAACACAAGATCATGAAAATTGAAGAAATGAAGGTACTTTTTTTAACTTCATAATAATTTACTAAAAACTTTTATTTTCACACAAAATGGCTTTTTTATTTATTTCGTGAATAGTGCTCCACACTCTGCATTAATATGTGTTTTGGCAAAGAATATGTGAATGACACATGTTTAATAGATTAAATTGTCCACACTACTTATATCATATGAGCTCAGTTATGTCTTATGATTCTAACTTCTATCAGAGAAAAGTTAACAGATTATTTATCAATTCTTCTATTATATACACTTTACTAAAACTACTCCCATTTCATCATTTTTATTTTAGGTATACATTAAAATATGCAGGAAATATAATTTCCAGGAAATTAAAAACATGTTCAAAACAGTACATCTTCATGAAAAGAAAAAGCAAACACTGATAAATTTTTGCATTGATGCTTCTCCCAGATAACAGGGACCCAAAAAGCTCCAAGAACCAAACAGGGATGACATTTTTTTCATTCTTTTTAACCACATTAGTTACAGTTCTTCATTAAAGTAACATGCTTCAGTCCAACTTCAGAATCAGTTTTAGAGTGCACAGCACTTGTAGATCTGACGGTACTGTTAAAGAAAGTACTTTCCTGTGAGCTATCATAAGGTTTTCTATGCCTTATTAGAAGATATAATACTTCTCTAATAATGCAAAGTTTGTGATTTCTGAACAAATCATCAATACAAGTGACGAAAGAAAAAGTTAATAGGAGATAACCAAACAGAAGACAACATTATGGGCCTCAAAAAAAAATAAAAAATAAAAGCAGGCAGTTCACAGACTTTCAGAATTTAAAAGATTTTTAGATATTACATATACAATATGTAATGTACATGACATATATTTATATATATATATTAAAAAGTAGAGAAAATATCATATAATAAACGGTAAAATGATTTACCAATATTAGCTTAGACTTCTAAGAATTAATCATTATATTACCAATGACACGCGTGGTTAAATTCATCATACCATGGGTGGCCTGCTAACAGACTCACTGTCTGCCAAACATTCAAGACTCATATCTTTTGAAAAAATTTTCATAAAATAAGCTTCTCTAGCAAACTCACTGATGTGTAATAGCATTTTCTTTTGATCTTTAATTCATTTATTTCACTTTCTTCTGAGCTTATTTAAACTAGAACTTTGATAGTTAGTTGCAAGTGGTTTGGATTGACTGTTCATTACCTAATTTTACAGTCTCTGGAGCAACTGCCCTTATTTAAGGATAAGTATAAGTAGGTAGAAATATCGACAAAAAATGATCAGCTGTAATATGATAACTAAAATATTGATTGTGACCACAACAGTTTATGTTTTATTTCTAATATTACAAAAAAATTACAAAAAATAGTATTGTTAGTCTAAATTGGCATAGGTGGATATTTCATAGTTAAAGCTGAACACTATATCTGCCATATGATTAGAGATTTATGAATATTTCTACTGAGATTTACAATATTACAAGCTGGTCGTTGAGGTCAACACTCATAACCCTGTCCTTAAGGGCAAGACACAGAAAGGTCACGAGGAGTTTGGACCTTGGCCGTATTTTGTATAAAAATGAAAAAACAAACGGAACAGCAAAAAAGACTTACAAAACTTGTCTTATTTCAAATTGCTTTTTCTATAAGTGTTGGTTGTAGATGACCTATGACAAAATATTACTCTGTGTAGCAGTACCGGATTAAATTAGTCAATTGATCTTTACAGAGGCGGCGCTCTCCCTACCTGCCCCAATGTTCTGGGTTCCAGAATGAAAGACACATAGCACAGCCTTTATATTTTATATGCCTTAAACAGCTCAATGACTGGCCCCTTCAAAACCTCCACGTGGCTAATCCACTCCCCTCCTATATCCCGAGTTATCCCTCACTGAAATCTATACTCCATCTTTGCTGCCCTAAACCCAATTGGAGGCCGTCTTTGGATATGATCCGCCGCACCTAAATGGCAGTGATGCTTTCTATCCTACACCTCTTAGGAGTGGTGTCTCTCCTCTCCTTATCCTCTATGGTGGGTCTGTCTTTGCACTCTGTCCTTGGTTCCTTGCCTGATAATCCTAAAAGTCCTTACTTTGTCCTTCTGCTCAGCCATTGCCCTCCAGCAATTTTATTCCCCAGTCAAAACCAAACGGGGACAGAGTACCCTCTGTGTGTTCGGGTCTTACATGTTGATGTGCAGATTCCCTTTAATTTTTGGAACTCAGATCAAACCCACAACAAATATTGTTTTATATCTTTTACTGTGTGTAGCATTCAAATATGTAATTTTAGCAAAACAATGATGCTGAACTTCATTGTGAATTAAGGATTTGTTTAGTCACTGCATTAAAGGGTTTTGGTGACTGCCCCGACTTTGATATGTTTAGCCTCTTATTTTTTTCATAGACAACTATTATCTCATTAAATATCATTTTGAATAAAGCTATATTTAAATACATATATACATTGTGTAGTTTAATATGTCACTCACATCTAGATATAGCTTAATAGGAAAATTAAAATACAACTTTCATTAATATACTGCAAGCTGAGAAATGCAGTTTAATAAAACTGTGGCTTAACCTGTCATTGGTAAGATGACACACTGCAATAACCTATGTATATCTTTGAATTCGAAAAATGATGTGGCTAAGTACTATAGATCTTACCGACCTTATCAAAGCACATAAAGCACTTTATCCCACTAAACCAAAATCTTCCTACACAGTGCTTTATTTGTTCATAGTCATGAAACAGAACCTTTTTGATGCATAGTTTTTGCCAGCATGTGATCCGGATTCTTACCTTTCTTCAGTCTTCCTCATTCCATTGTTCCTTCCTCATTTTCAAAGCTAGTAAGTGACCACTTTGCTGTTTCTATCTTCATGGATCTTTAAGATAAACCAAACCCCTTGTCAATAATGTTCATAGTGTTTACCTTACAACCAGTTCAGAGGTTCCCGAATGCCCATGTGTATGCACATACAATTCTAAGTGGATCTTGATATGGGATTCCTTGCTTAACTGGAAATTTTCTCACTAGATCTCATGTCCTCCTGAGGCTTTACTGAGTCAGATATATATATGGTTCTGAGAGAGAGTCATTTGTAGTTAATTCTTCAGATTGCCATTTTGGTTGATGCTGTATATTCCCTGACTTACCCATGTTTTAGACCATCTCATTATCAGATTTTCCAGTCATTCTTTAATACATTGCCATTGAATGTCAGTTCTTTGTCTACCCATTAGCGAATAGAGGATTTTTTTGTGATTGTATTATACTCTACACACCAGTTATTCTCAATCTTCTTAATGCTGTGGCATTTGAGTATGGTTCCTCACATTGTGGTAACTCACAGTCCTAAAATTTCATTTGTTGGCACTTCAAAATGGTATTTTTGCTACAGAGGATTGTCACAGTTTCTAAGACCACCAGAAATATGTGTCTTCTGACTGTCATAACATAGAGATTGAGAAAAGCTGCTCTAGACTAACTTGAACCAATTGAAGATTTAATGTTTATATGCCTTTAAGAGTATATATAAATATACTTTATTTCATTTATTTCTCTGAAGACCTTTGTTAATACACAAGCCTTAAAATTAAACATATATATGTGTGTGTTTGTGTGTGCGTGCGTGCGTGCGTGTGTGTGTGTGTGTGTGTGTGTGAGTGTGGGTATATGTGTAAAATTACTTAAAAATTATATGTACAGGTACATATTTATACACATATATGTCTATATAAATATATAGTTATATATAATTTTAACCCTTTTGGATTAGCATGGCTCTTAAGAGAATAAACATAATCAAATACATTTATGTAATAAAATTTTATATAGGCACCTGAATATATTACATTTATTTACATAAAAAGCATTATATATATATTATAGATGGCAGAAAAATGATAGATGACAGATGATGTATATTCAGCTAAATAGATGATATAGATGAGAGCGATAAATATATAATCAATAGATGATAGAAAGGTAGATAGAAAGAGATACATTGGTAGGTCGATAAATGATAGATAGATAGATAGATAGATAGATAGATAGATAGATAGATAGATAGATAGATACATGGATAGATAGATACATAGATACATAGATAGAAGTGCAAATATAGGCAGAAAAACACACAGAGTTTAAATTGCTTAATTGTAGTTCATATGCATTATAGAAATCTATTGAGAATTTATGTATTCAGAATGAACTATTTGCAAAGGTTAACTACATGCAGTAATTCTTTTTAGCTGAAACATTTAAACCAACACAGAGCCCTGTTTCACTAAATTGCTGGAAATATGGTCTCACCAAGTTATTATAGCAGTGTCCATTATACCTCCGAGAGTTGGTTTTTTAAGTTAAGACATTTGAGAGTCTTTGCACAGATTCTACAGATGTCCAAGATTAAGTGAGACAGTAAAGGTTATTCTGGTGTCCAACAATCATATAAAAATTTAACTAAATTGTCAAACCTAGAACATTTGAGCAAACTATAACATGATTGACAAGAATATAAAACACCCCAAACAAGCTTCTGGACTTTTAAGATAAAGTTATTAGACATAATGCTTTGAGGATTAATTTTCTGGATAAAATTGACACATTAGGAGCTTTTATAAGAAAGTTATTATCAAGAATGTATATATCAATGATGCCACTGGGTTTCCAGTTGAGATAATTTATTAGTACCACTTATGCTACTATTTTTCTACTTCTTATATTATATCAATAATTTTACACATAGTCTAATGTTATTTCCTACAGTGTCTACCTTTAAAATATTCTTGTTAGTTTTTAGAATGCTATCTAACATAGTCATGATTACTAATTTTAAAGAAATTCAGTTTTCCTTTTGCTACTAAATAACTAAAAAAAATCTAGAAATTTTATGGCTAATTCCTTAAAGTGATTTTTTTCTAAGAAAGTAGATTAAGGAATTTCTAATTTATATAATAGTTTTTTTCAATGCAGAGTATCATTTACTATATTTTCCAGTAAATACAGTAATTCATTTTCACTTTACTTGTGCAGTATGTTCAGAAATGCAAAAGGAACAAAGACAGAATTTAAAGTCATTCAAAATATCTCCCAGCTCTCTCATTTAAATACAACATTATAAGAACTGTGTGAGGTGATATGTATTGATGAAGTGTATGTGATTCAAAGCAATTTATCCCACTGGGTTTATTTTCCCTCACTTATAAAATGAATATATTAAAATTTCTATTAACATTTACACTTTTTGTTAAGTCTATTTCATATTTTAGACACTTGTGAATCACTCTAAATTGTTGATTGGTATACATTTACATAGATTACTTTTCCAATTTATTTCTTTACATAAATATATTATACCATATTGCACTAAAGATTTGTAAATGATACTTTTAATACAAGGAAACCAAACAATTATTAGTAGTTGTATGCTATTGAAGAGCAATAGAAAAATTCTAGTGGCTAGTCTGCATTTAATTATATGCTATTCAAAAAAACTAGAAAAAATTCTAGTTGCTTTAACTAATGAATCCCAGAATTTCAATGCATAACACAATAGATGCTTATTTATTACAAAAACAAACTTTAACGCGATCTCACTAATTCCATAGCAGCTCATTCTTCACATAAAGTTCCTTCAGATTCAACTTCAGATTCCCCAGATTTTGTTAGCCTTAGAGCTCAAGTAGGAAAGTTAAAAGGAAATATAAAAGAGAAGAAGTATCCAATTCTGCAACCAATCAAAGAAGCCAGATAAATTCATGTAAAATATGAAAATTTACATCATACCATAACCCTTGTTCCCAGTTTGGACAAAGAAATAATATAGATTTCTCTAAGATTATTATCATTCTTATAAGCTCCACTGAGCAAATCAACAATAGAATCTACACATCCTGTACATATATTCACAATCATTTGGCAACGAATATGTATACTTACAGACTTTCCATGGGAAATGCATTAAATAAGTAAAATCGGGGTAAGTAACTATTTTTGATGGAAAATTAATCTTGGAAGTTAACAAAGCACTTTCTAAGCACTGCAGAATTGTTATGTTTTAGTAAATAATGAGTACCTTTATGATATACCAATTGCTAAGTTCCTCCTGTGTTTTCTCCTTATGTAGTCTCAGACTCATTTTCTCAAGCTATACATTGTTGGATTAAATTGTATACATCAAAACAGACTGATCTGTGGAAGATTAAATTATGGGAAATGCCTTGGTTATTATTTCTAGTTGGGTTTGAGTAGGTGGTTCAGTGGCTAAGAGCACTGACTGATCTTAGATGGGTTTGGTTCCCAGAACACATCAGGTTGCACAAAAATATGTTATTCAAGTTCTGGGTGATCTGTTCTTCCCTTCTGTCCTCCATGACCACCAAACATGCCTGCAGGTGATGTATATAGATATATGTAGTTAAATACTTAGACAAATAAAATAATACAGATAGTTTTAAAATTTATTCACATTATATCTCAATATCTAGCCTGTTCTCCTCCAAGTACCCTTTCACAGAGATCCCCTCATTACTCCCTCATCTTCTTTGAGAATGGGGAGACCCTCTGGTTATCACATCCAACTACCTCCCTACTCCCTGCAGGAGTATGCAAATCCCCTCCAACTAAGGCCAGACATGGTGGCCCATTTAGGGGAACATTATTCAGAGGCCGGCAGGCATCAGATTCAAGGACAGCTCCTGCTCCTGTTGCTGATGGACCTGCATGAAGACAAAACTGCTCACCTGCTATACATATGCAGGGGACCAAAGTCCACCCTACAGTCACTCATTGGTTGGTTGTTCATTTCCCCCAGGCCCTTCTCTCTCTTTGTCCCTGCACATCTTGTAGGCAGGAAATCATTTTAGATCAAAGGTTTTATGGGTGGGTTGCTGACCTTATCCCTCCACTTGGAGTCCTACTTGGCTACAAGCTATTTAAGGATTGATATCCCCCACTGCTAGATTCTCAGCTAGATTTGTACCAATAGACACCCTGGGCCACCTCCCATCCCAAGTCTCTGGTACTTCCTAGAGATTGACCCCTGTGGCTGATTTCTCCTCTTCCTTCCACATCCCCTCTCCCAGCCAGTTCTTTAGCTCTCTACTCCATTAATGAATTATGGTTTTTGAGTTATTTGTGTCTAACTTCTTGAGTTCTTTATATATTTTGGTTATTAACCCTCTGTCAGAAGTAGCAGGGGTTAAAGATCTTTTCCAAATAGGTAGGCTGTCATTTTGTCCTACTGACAGTGACCTTTGACTTTCCAGTTTTATTAGGTACCTTTTATCAATTGTTGACCTTACCACATGAGTCACTGGTATTCTATTCAGAAAATTGTCTTCTATAATGGTGAGGTCAAGGCTATTCCTCACTTTCTGTTATATGAGGTTTAGTATATCTGGTATTACATTAAGATCTTTGATCCACTTGAACTTGAGTTTTGTACAGGGAGATAAACAGGTATCTATTAACATGCATCTACATACAGGCATCCAGTTAGAGCAGTACCAATTGTTGAAGATGCTCTCCCTTTTCCTTTGTATGATTTTGGCTTCTTTTTCAAAAATCAAATGTCTATAGGTGTGTAGGTATATTTCTGGATCTTCAATTCCATTGAACAACCTGTCTGTTTCTATTTTAATAGTAATCAGATTTTACCCTTTTTTCATTTTTATTGGATATTATATATTCACATTTCAAATGTTATACCCTTTCGCAGTTTCCTCTTCAGAAACCTCCTATCCCATGCCCCCATCCTCCAACCCCCTACCTCTAGGAATGTGCTCCCCCACCAACCCACACCCTCCTGCCTCCCCTCCCTGGCATTCCCCTACACTGGTATATCGTGCCTTCACATGACCAAGGGCCTCTCCTCCCATTGATGCCCAACAAGGCCAACCTGAGCTACATATGCAGCTGGAGCCATGGATCAGTCCATCTGTATTCTTTGGATAGTGGTTTAGCCCCTGGGAGCTCTGATTGGTTGACATTGTTGTTCTTATGGTGTTGCAAGCCCCTTCATCTCTTTCAATTCTTTCTCTAATTCCTCCAATGGGGATCCCGTTCTCAGTTCAATGGTTTACAGCCAGAGCATGTCAAATACAGAGGTGAATGCTAGCAGAAGTTCGTTTATTGTTCAGGATTGTTTTAGCTATACTGAGTTTGGGCTTCTCCATATGAGGTCGAAAATTGTTTTCTCAAGGTTTGTAAAGGATTGTGGGTTTTTTGTTTTTTTGTTTTTTGGGTTTTTTTTGTTTGTTTGTTTTGTGTTTTTTTGTTTGTTTGTTTTGGAAATTGCATCAAATCTGTAGATTGCTTTTGGCAAAATGGCCATTTTTACTATGTTAATCTCACTGATACATGAGCATTGGAAATCTTTCCATCCAATGTTATCTTCCTTAATTTGTTTCTGCAGAGAGTTGGAGTTCTTGTTTAGAGTTAATCCAAGGTGTTTCATGTTATTTGTGGCTATTGTGAAGCATATCATCTCCCTAACTTCTTTCTTAGCTCATTTTCATTTGTATCGAGGAGGTTTACTGATTTTTATTTTAGTTAATTTCATATTAAGTCAATTTACTGAATATCTTTATTATCCATAAGAGTTCTCTGGTAGAAGTTTTGGGGTAACTTATATAGACTATCATTTCATCTGTAAATACTGATACTTTCTTTCCTTTCCAATTTGTATCCCCTTGATCTTTGTTGTTGTTGTCTTATTGATTTAGCTTGAACTTCAAGTACTATATTAAAGAAAAATATGTCAGAGACTGGGAAATGTGGAGGAGCTTAATAATTTGGGATTGAAACTCAGAAAATGAGAATGAGGACCAGGAGACACTGAGCAACTCACCTTTGCTCCATAAATCTTTTAATAAAAACAAAGCTATCTGTTTTTCTTATTTTTAATTTCTAAAATGAATTTTAAAAAGGTCTAGAATGAATTCTAGAAAATTCCAGCAAATAACAACCTTAAAGTTAAACATGGAAACCATATGACTAAATCCTACAGTAATTTCTCCATGTGAAGTCTAGGTAAACTGAATCTGTACAAAAGCAACAATTTGCTCATCTTGCCATAGTGTTTCAGTTCTGGATTTTATTTAAAGATTACATTTCATTAAATTGGCATGGTCTCCAGGGGAGGTTTCAAAATTCCTCCTGGTACCTGTCTTGTTCCTTAAGTTATTACTGAATCACACTATCAACTTTGCAGTATTGTAAAGGTTTTCATTATTTGGAGACCTTTAATTTCATTAATCTCTTCTATATCTCTTTTTATATTCAAAAACAAAAATTAAGAAATACTTCCTATATAAATATTTGAATCTAAAATACAACTCATGGCTTATTCAGATTTCTAAGAATCTTCAAATTCATATGCTACAATTCGTATTCTTCCTATATGAAAAATATTAGTTGTTCTGCTTGTTAGGATTCTGTTAATTTGTACAAATGTTGTTTAGTAAATAAGACACTATTAATGATTATGTCCCTAACCTCAATAACTTCATTCATATATATAAGACCACGTAGATCTCAATGTCAATTCCTTTCATCTTTTTAGACAAATTTAGGCTTCAGCCTTCAGTATCTCTTCCATAAAGCAGAATAGTAAAACCTTCTGTGAGTTTGTAATACTATCATAATTTCTTATGCTACCAGTCTCCAGCTCTAACCCCTCTTTACCGCTGGAGTGATTCACAAATCATTTCCTGCTGGAGGCTGTTCAAAAGTCACTGGATATCAAACAGATTTCAAATAACTCTTGGAGTTCTGCCAAGACTCTTCAAGCCTCTGCTGACATGTGGCCCACACCACTCTCTCTCTCTTTCTCCATTTAAAAACTCTACTGTATAGAATTCTCATTGATCAATCAGCTCTTTTATCTTTTCTAATTCTTTTCCTACATGGCTTTCTTCCTATTGTTTCTAAACTGCCTGCTGGCAACTGAATTCCTATCAACTTTTTCATAATCTTACTCAACTGACATGGTTGAAAACTTTCTCTGCATTATTTCCAAGGGCAATTTCCAACATTTTCTTTCTAAATTTAACTTCTTGCCTTCCATATATTTATTTTATATAAAATATTTATTTATAATAAGTTTACTATTTATATTTAATAGTCATAGACTGTTTTTTACAGAAATTTATGTTCTTATAGTTTAAAATTCTTTAGAAGTATTGTGGTTCATACAATGTTGTAGTGTCTTCTGTGCTCTTCTTAAATCTAGCTATTTCCATTTGATTATTAAGTTACTTTATAGAAATTATATGAATTTTACAGAAGAGGCATGAGCTCTGTTTATTTCATATCACATGAAAAAGTAACTGAATACATTAGACTATGAAATAAATAATGAGAATCTAACAAAATACAATTGTTCTAAAGAAATTTTCTCTATGTATATATGTATATATATATATATATGAAAACATATTCTTTTATATACTGTCTAATGAAAAGCTAACATTTCAACATTGACATTCTTCTTTAAATTTTTATTATTTTAAATTCTATAAAAGAAAACTAAGAAGCAGTATACTTAGAATCAAAAAAACATGGACTCAAGAGTATTTAACTGACTGTATGTAGAAAAATAAAAATAGACCTATATTTGTCACCATGCACAAAACTCAAGTACAAGTGGATCAAAGGACCTCAACATAAAACCAGATACACTGAATCTAACAGAAGAGAATGTGGGAAAAAGCCTTGAACTCATTGGCACAGGGGGAAATTTCCTAAACAGAACTCCAATGGCTCATGCTCTAAGATCAAGAATTGATAAGTGGAACCTCATGAAATTGGAAAGCTTTTGTAAGGCAAAGGACATAGTCAATAAGGCAAAAAGGCATCCTACAGATTGGGAAAAAACTTCACAAATTCCACATCCAATAGAGGACTAATATCCAAAATATATAAAGAACACAAGAAGCTTACCACCAAACAAACCAAACAACCCAATCAAAATATGGGGTATAGAACTAAATCAAGAATTCACATCAGTGGAATCTCAAATGGCTAAGAAGCACCTAAATAAATGTTCAAAGTTCTTACTGATTACAGAAATGTAAATTCAAATGACCCTGAGATTCTACCCTACACCAGTCAGAATAGCTAAGATCAAAACCTCAGGTGACAGCACATGTTGGCGAGGATGTGCGAAAAGAGGAACACTCCTCCATTGTTGGTAGGATTGCAAACTGGTACAACCACTATTGAGATCAATTTGGAGCTTTCTCAGAAAATTGGAAATAGATCTACCTAAGATCCAGCAATACCACTCTTGGTAATATACCCAAAAGTTGCCTCAACATGCTACAGGGGCACATGTTCTGCTATGGTTATAGCCTTACTTGTGATAGCCAGAAACGGGAAACAACCTAGGTCTCCCACAACAGAAGAATGGATACAGAAAATGTAGTTCATTTACACAATAGAATACTACTCAGCTCTTAAGAATAAGGAGATCCTGAGTTTTGTAGACAAATGAATGGAACTGGAAAATATCATCCTGCATAGGTAACTCAGACCAAAAAGTACATGTGAGGTATGTTCTCACTAATAAGTGGATATTAGCCGAAAGAAAGAAAGAAAGAAAGAAAGAGAAAATAAAAGAAAAGAAAAGAAAAGAAAAAAGAAAAGAAAATACAGAATACCCAAAATGCATTCGACAGAACTCAAAAAGGTCAACAAGCTGAAGGACCAAGTCACCTCAGTCCCATGTTGGAGTGAGAAGAAAGCAACAAGCAGGGAATGATGGAAGGATAGAGGAGGGAAAGGGGATGGGGTTGTGGAGCGAGGGGAACATGATTTGGTATTGGGTGGGGAAAAAGGACTGAAGCTCTGAGGGTCAGCAGAAAGAATGGAAACAGGCGACCTCAGAAAGGAAGGAGGTTGGGAGGACCTTCTATAATATACCAGAGACCTGGGAATTGAAAGACTCTCAGGACTCAAAGGAAGAGGTGAGGTAGATGAAATGCTCTACAATCCAGAGAGGGAACTTATTGAGCCCACCTCCAGCAGAAACACATGGTATCAAGTGAGATGGATCTCCCACAGTCAAAGCTCTGACCAATATTTCTTCCTGTCTAAAAGAAATGCAGGGATAGAAATGGAGAAGAGGCTGAGGAATAGAAGGTCTACGGACAGGCCCAAAGTGGAATCCAGCTCAAAGGAAGGCCTCAAGATCTGACACCATTACTGAGGCAATGGTGGGTTCACAAAAAGGGAATCTATCATGACTATCCTCCAGAAGATCCACTAAGCAACAGAAATAATTAGGTGCATATATGTGCACTCAACCAATGGACAGAAGCTACTGAGCCCTCTGGTTAAATTAGGGAAAATCTGGAGGAAGCTGAGGAGGAGGGCAACCCTGTCTGAGGACCAGCAATCTTAACCTGGGCCCGCAAGATCTCTGAGACACTGAGCCACCAACCAGGTAGCATACAGCAGCTGAGATGAGGCCTCAAACACATGTACAGCAGAGCACTCCTGCGTCTGGATTCAGTCAGAGAAGATGCACCTAATGTTCAAGAGACTGGAGGCCCCAGGAAGTTTAGAGGTCTGGTGTAGTGGGAGCATCCTTATGAAGACCGGGGGATGGGGTGTGGAGGTATGGGATGTGGAAGTGTCAGTGGGGTGGACCAGGAGGGGGAATAAAATCTGGAGTGTAAAAATTAATTTAAAAAAATTAAAATGAGTTTGACTTCTTTATTCAAGATCAATTTGTAACCTTTGTATTTGTATGTCATTTCAGGGAATTTCTTTGTTAATGGAATTGTACCCCAGTAAACATGAAGCTACCTATAATCATTACTGTAATTGAGACCCTCTCACTGTGCATCTCAGACTTGCTTCAAATTCTCAAATGTCCTGCCTTAGTCATCCTATATCTTGGAAAAGGTTTTGTGTGTTATCATGTGATTTTGAAACAGGGAACTAGAAAGAATAAATATTCTTATAGGAGTGAGTAGTATGTTGAATATTTTACAAAAATTACATTGTTTTGGTTAGGATTGAAAAACATATGGGTTTAATATTTGTTTTCTACACCTCCATTCTCAGTTACTCCTGAATGTTGATGTAGGAATTCACTCAAGACAGAGTTTGCTTGAATGGAGAGGGATGTAGTAGATGTTTCTGATTCAGGAAGTCCTCAAAGAACCATGGCTTCATAGAAGTGCTTAGAGAATATTTGCTAAAGAAGCTATTGCATTTGTAAAGATGATAAATTAGCAAAAACACATCTTTAGTAACATTCATTAAGTGATCAATGTTCCTCTCATGAAGGAATGTTCCCTGTGTTTTGAAATGTCTGCCTTTTGAGCCAGCTCATTTCCCCTGTGCAGCAACCCAATGTAAAAATTTCTATAATAAGAAAAAATTAATTAAAATTCCCCAAGACTTTAGCTATGGTTAATTCTGATGAGAAATGTAAATAAAGCATTCACTCCGTGTCTCATGAACAAATTAATATTGACTATTTGGACATTCAGTTATATGATATCAGGAATTGTAAACATTATCTAAAACTTTTCAAATTTTATCTAATAGTCCCTTTTAAGATTACTTACTATTATTATATTACTGCATCCATTTTCACATTTAAAGACCTAGTATTTCTTAGCTCCTTTTATAATGTAAAATTTTAAACCTTATAGATTTTATTAATTTATTACATTTGTATGAATTAATTTGGTGTGTTATCTTCTGTTTAAACTATTTTTCAAAGGGAGAATTGCAAAAATGAGGACAATAATTTTGGTATGATTGTTTCATAACAGAAAGTAAAAAGATTATCAAAAGCTGGACATAGTGAATACACCTGCTTTTCTACCAGTAGCCATAAAGAGACACAAAACTAAGAAATCCAAGATCAGTCTGGCCTACAGAGTGAGACCCTTTCTATGGGGTGGTTGAAAAGGAGAAGATACAGGAGAAAGCCAATCGGTTACTATTAACTCTGTACTTGACATAACCTGGAATCAATTCAGAAGGAATTCATAATGAAGAATTATTTGTCCTCACTACATCTCATTTGTCTGTAGGGATATTTGTGGGGGATTATATGGACTGCTAATTGAGGTGATAAGAACCACCATGAATGTATCCAGCATCATTTTCTGAGGTGGGCCTTCAATTTTATAGGAATGCAGAAAGCTAGTCAAGCAAAAAGCACAAGCAAGCAAGAATTCAAGTATTTATCCTGTCTCTGCTCTTTCCTGTGGATGTGATGCTTTGAGGTCCATGCTTGCATTTACCACACAATAATGGTTCATTACTTGGGACTGCAACACACTTAAGCCTTTTCTTCCCTGAATTGCATTTGATCAGGATACCTTATCAAACCTACAGATATGAAAACATTACATGTATTAATTTTACTTGTTATTTAATTTTACTAATTAAAGAACTTATAAATTATGATATTTATTTTTGTATACTATAGGAAATTGAAATTAATATTTAGTGAAAATTAATTGAAGTTCTCAAATTAATTTCTAATTTTCTTACCATAGTTTCTTTCTGTAAAGCTGTTCTTCTATTTAATCTTTTTTGCCCAATTATATTTTTGGACAGAAGCTATCCCTTGTGTAACCCTATAATTATTTTTGATTAAATCTGTCTTGTTAAATTTGGCCCATCATTTGATCCTGTCAAGATCTTGGAACATTGTTCTGTCATAATTCCTTCCAAATACATATAGTACATATTTCTGGACTTGTCTTGAATATTCTAGTGCAGCCATTGAAAGAACTCCATGAAAGTATATACTTTTTTACCAGCATCAGAAAAAGCAAAGCTTCCATACAAACATTTTATGATAGCTTTAGCAATCATCTATCAAAGTGCACAAATATTTGTAAGATTTAGAAATGTTAAGACATGGTAAATTTTTATTATGATTATTGAATATTTGGACTTGGGATATTGTGGAATACTTGCAGTAAATATTTTATTAGCCTCTAAAAATAAACAAATAAAATAAAAAATAATGATCTTTTTAATAGTATTTAGTGGATTTAGCACATTGATATTTTATGATGGTCTGGTTCATAAAAGCCATTGAAATTGCTCGATGTGTACAATCATGAAAACTTGAATTTGACCACTGGATTCCATGTGGAGGCAAGAGAAAAATTACTCCTGAGAGTTATCTGCTAAAGTCTCCACGTGTGCGTGTGCTGTGAGTAAAATTTCCCTCCACTGCATTCACAATAACAATGAAAAGTATTTTTAAAAGCACCAAACAACTTTATATTTTCACAAAAAAGAAGATTGTATTATTCTATATTGATGGTTCTATCTTGTTACCTTGTATGTAGAAAGACTTAAACTAAGAAAAGCTATTGTCTCCCAAGACACTTCTATACCACAAGCAAGCATCCTGCCCATCTATATCTCTGTGAACATGCATGCACACACAGACAGACTTAGATACACAGAGACACATTCAACATTATTACTTTACATTTATTGCATTAAGTACTATACGAATAGAGTTGTATCACTATTGTTAGAAAAATAGATATTACATACCATTAAATTAATGTTATATATATTTATACATACATATGTAAAATATAATATAATCTAAAATTCATTGTCCTCATTGCAGGTTTTTTCATGTCTTCTCACTCATCTAGGCACTTCTGATTTTATGTCTTGGTGTACTCTTTCTATTTTCCTTCTAAAAAGTTTTTCATGTACTATATTATCTATTTTTTAGATTAAAAATTAAGATTTTTTGTCTTAGATAGTATGATATTGGGCTTCAATGCAAAAGCAGTTACTTAGAGAATAATTTTTATAACTAGTCAAAAATACATCTTATATAAATTTTGTATTATTCAATGTGCAATTTTAAAATTTATGAATATTTCCTATGTAAGTATTGCAGTTTCATCATTTCTATGCCCTTTTCTCCTTACATCTCTGCTCATGTTTCCCAACTTGTTTTCAAATTTCATAATTTCTCCTATGATTATTATTAAAAATAAACATGTACACATAGCACTCATAGGAATATAATTATACATACATATGTTTGTTAATTTATTTATAATGTTCCACTGCATGCATTTAACATGGTCATATATATGTGCATGTTTAGGGATGTCAATTTGAGATTATATGGCCATCAGTACAGTTGAATCTTGTCCCTGAAGAAAACTGACTCTCTCCCTGACAGTATTAATTCATTCAAGGATAGAAACTTAAAATTCCCATCCCTGTTGACATATTGTATGTTGTTCTTATTTTAAAGATATTTTGTTTAGCTAACCTCATTGTTGAAATTATATGGGTGTGGCATTTCTGTCATGCCTAGAAAATACTGTCTTGCAGCAAGTATGTTGGTACTCTGTCTCTTAAAATATCTGTGTACCATGTCCCCTTACATTATCTGAGACTTAGGTGTAGTGGTAGCATTGTAGATGTACAAATTGGAACTGTGGTCACCATTGTCATTTCTTCTCTACATTTTCACCACTTGTGAAACTCTATAGACATCTCCATCAGCTCAATAAATGAAGCTTATGTGGTGACATGTAGACCAATAAAACAACATATGAGATCCAAACTTAATCAAAGGCAATTTAAAGGCAACTGATATTCAGCAAAGATTTCAAAACTTTAAACTGTGGTTGGGATATTTAATGCCTACACGTAGAAGAATGAAATTAGAATGTTCTGTGCATTATATCTAACTCAAAATGGATGAGATACCACTCATTTAAGTATGTATTAATTTATTGCCTTGTTTACATGTGTATCTAGCTATACACAGAGTAGACAATATATGCCATTTTTCACAGTTAGCTCTTGATGAGGGGAAAAAAATCTTTCTGCACAAAAGCATGTGCAGCTCTCATAATACGTCGAGGAGGTAGTCACTATTCAATAAATAATTATGTAATCAATAGGCTAAGTGAGGAACAAGTGTTCATGGATTTTCAGTACTAACTAATAATAAGAAAACCTGATTTGGAGATAATTTTATTTCGAAGAAAATAATCTTAGCACAACAACTCATGCCTCTTTTTTTATATGCTTGTTGTTTCATTATATTTAATACTAAGACAATTATTTTTAAAACAAATTTTAGCAATGGTAAATAGCCCATACCCTAGTAGTTTTCTTAATAAGTCTATGGGAATAAAGATAATATAATGTTACTCTTTCCAGATTATGATACTAGCAGTATACATCTCAATTTTAAAACATTTTTTAATTTTAAATTTTATATTTCTTGGATATTTTATGTACTTACATTTCAAATGTTATCCCCTCCCCCCTTCTCCCCTTCTGCCCCTGCTTCTATAAGGATGCTCCCACTCCTACCCACCCACTCCAACCTCAACACTCTGGCATTACCCTACTTTGGGGAAACTAGCCTTCACAGGACTAAGGGCTTTCCTCCTAGTGATGATGGACAATGCAATCTCCTGCTACATATGTGTCTGGAGTCATGGGTTCCTCCATGTGTACTCACTCATTGGTTAGTGGTTTAGTCTAGGAGTTCTGGTGTGGTCTGATTGTTTGATATTATTGTTCTTCTTGTGGTGTTGCAAACCCCTTCAGTTCCTTCAGTCATTTCTCTAACTCCTCCTGTTGGAGTCCCCTTGTTCAGTCCAGTGATTAGCTGCAACCATCCTCATCTGTATTAGTAGAGCTCTGGCAGAGCCTCTCAGGAGACACCCATATCTGGCTCCTGTCAGTAAACCCTTCTTGGCATCATCAATAGTTACTGGGTTTTGTGGCTGCATATGGGATGGATCAGGTAGGGTAAGTCTCTGGATGACCTTTTCTTCTTCAGTCCCTGCTCCAACCTTTGTCCCTGTATTTCCTCCCGTAAGTATTTTATTCTCCCTTCTAAGAAGGAATGAAGTTGTTAAGGATGAACTTTGTAACTTAGCTCATACCACTTAGCATCAAAACTCTACAAATCCAATACATTATCAGTTTTCCATTTCCTGTTTGCATGCTGCATGAATAAGACCCAATTTTGCTAAAAGTTGTGACTTTTAATATGTTTAAAAACATTTTTTCTTTGGAAAACAGTGTCTGAATAATCAAAATGTCTATGCAACAGTAAACAGAGAAAAATAAATAAGAACACTGAACTCACATATGAATCCAATATGAATGTATAGATAAAATGAGCCAATCAAATGAATGAACAGTATCCACAAACAAGACTAAGATACAGGAGATAATTAATGAATTCCATTAACCCATTCCTTGAATTTTCAAAATATATTAATTGATATTGTTAATATTAATACAATTATTTTCAGGGTTCTTAGTTAAAATGAAAAGTGATATTTACTTCTTTATAAATATCAGGATGAAAATCCTTTAATCACCTGAATATTAATAATAGATCATTTCACCAATAAATTCTTATTGGTATAATATGCCTCATTAAATTTTTTGAAGTTGGATAAACTTCTTTTATTCATATGAAGAAAGATCAAAAGAAAGGCTTAACTGAAATGTGTGTTTAGCATAATACTAATAAGTAAAAATAAATAGACATGATGTTACTAATTATACACAAATGGCTTTGTTCAAATTTTCTCTATATATTACCTATCAATATATTCTTATCAATTTTGCAACATAAAATATAGGTTTATTTATTAATATTAAAATATTAAATGATTGTGTATAAAGCAGATATTTCATTTGATATTATGCCACAATAAAATAAAATTACTTGTTATTTTTAAAAGTAAATATGAAATCTGGCATAAATTAATGCTATTCATTATAAAATTATATTTGTACCCCAAATGAAATGAAATTATGTTTTGTCTTGTTGGCTCAGTAAAATGTGCTATTATAAAATTCATTGCCTATAATTGTTATCCCCATAGTCTTTATCATTTGCAACACTTTAAAATCTTGAAGAACTTTAATTGTGGACTAGTATAAAATAAAAAATAAAGTTGCATGATTAAAACATATAATGCACAGAGCATGCACTCTTAATTTAAAATTGAAGAACCGGAGAAAAGCAATAGACAATTATACCCACACAAACCCAAAAATCAGCAGAGACTCCAAAAACTGTCACATCATGTTTCTTATCTGGTTGTTAGGATGAAATGGCTCATCTCCACAGGTTTTGGGGAGATTCCTTAGTCTAATTTGACACTTTGTGACCTGGGCTTTCTATATTTGCCTCAGTGCTACTGTCTTCTGAATACCAAATGGCCAATGAAGTTCTTCTTTATTTATGCTAGACACTGGTGAGTGTTGTAAGGGCAAGGGCATGAGGGCAAAAGAGCTTTCCTTGCCCTTTGCCAAATGTAGCGTTGAGTGAGACTGCTAGGGAAGTTCCAGAAAGCTCACCTGGTGGTCTGGGTATAGGAGAGCTAGAGGGGTGACCAAGTCAGCTACCATTCAGGCCCTGATCCAAAGCTTTGAGTTGGCCCACCCCAACATCAACCCCTACTTATGAACTGCTAGAAAGCGTGAAGGGCTGAGTCCTGAAGATCTAAAACTAAAAGTTGTCCATGACAGAGTAACAATAAAATAGCTAAGTCGAGTCCTGTGGGCGGTGGGCTGTGAAAGTTACCCTGATTCCTGGTCTAGATAGATCGAATCCCTGGAGACCCTAAAAAGGATGGCAGGCACATTCCCAGTCTCCCAGGAGATCAAGGCTTCACTAGCTGCACACCCCCCATCCCCCAGACTCCTCTAGAGAGGTTTGAGCCATGCCAGTCATGTAGGACAATGCCCTAAGCCCCTCCTCCACAGATGAAATCATAAACACGGGTTACATAGGCTCAAGACAGATCAGTCATAGACACAGGACCACGCCCCTGAATATGTAGATAAGGTCTTTTCAAGCTCCCAGGCCAAACCAATAGGAAGTAACTGTTGTCAGACACTAACCAACTTTAAACCTGTATTTAAGAATCATGTTCAGGATAAAAAATATGCAGGAATTATTCCATCATCTGAGAGATTCTGTCATAAGAGCTGCAACACCACTACCTGGAGAAGAGATCTGCTCTCCAGAAATCACCTCCAGAAACTCCCTTGCACCCCTCACTGGATAGTCAGTCTCCTGCTGGCTCAGCTGGCCAGAGCAACCAAAGCAGCTGTGGCAGAAAGAGCAGGACCACCAGGGGAGGCAGCGGAAGCAGTCCCCCTTCCTTGTCTGAGTTCTCCTCCCCTGGCCTGAACTCAGGCATGTAGCACCTAGCAAGAGTTCTCATTGGAAAGCCCCAGGCACCAGAACCCTACAAAATTCTGGTAAAAATCCAGTATTGAGAATGCAGCAGAAGACAGGGGCTTTGAACCAGACTAATGACTCATTGCAATGAACACTTGCACTGCGAAGAATTATGTTGGAATTTCGGGTGGGGATCTACATTGAATCTGTAGATTGCATTTTGCAGGCAAAGGAATAGAACTAGAAAACATTATCCTGAGGTAACACACACCTGAAAGGAAATGCATGGTATATACTCACTGATAAGTGGATTTTAGCCAAAATGTACAGAATGCCCATGATACAACCCAAAGACAAAGGAAGTTTAACAAGAAAAAAGGCCCAAGTGAAGATGAATCAATCCCAGTTAGAAAGGAGAACAAAGTAATTCCAGGAGGCAGCTAAAGGGAGAGACCTGGGTTGGGGAGGGAAGGAAGAGAGGAGAAGGAGGCTGGATCAGGTATGGTGGTAGACAGGAGAGAAGCCCAGAGGGCCAGGAGAATGAATGGATATTTGTAGCTTCTGGTGTTTGGGGTGGGGGGAAATCTCTAGAAAGTCCCGGAGACCTAAGATTGGAGAGAATCCCAGGACTCCATGTGGGTGACTTTTGCCAAAATGCCCAATAGTGTGGAGATAGAACCTTACGAGTCCAC
Source organism: Rattus rattus (assembly GCF_011064425.1). Lineage (NCBI taxonomy): Eukaryota > Metazoa > Chordata > Mammalia > Rodentia > Muridae > Rattus > Rattus rattus. The sequence continues at coordinate 75,578,421 of NC_046160.1, forward strand.
CTCTTATGATAGACAGGACTCCCAGCACACCAACCCTCCTTCAGCATTTTAATCCAAAACTGTTGATGGCTAAAGAAATGCAGGGACAGAATGGAGCAGAGATGAAAAGAGTGGCCATTCAGTGACTGTCCCAACTTGGGATCCATCCCATGGGCAGTCACCAAACCCTGACACTATTAATGTTGCTATTTTGTGCTTGCAGATAGGAACCTAATGTGGCTGTCCTCTGAGAGGCTCTACCAGCAGCTGACTGAGACAGATGCAGATACTTACAGCCACAAATGGGAATGAGATTGAGAACTCCTATGGAAGAGTTAGGGGAAAGATTGAAGAGGGTGAATGATATGGCAATCCCAGAGGAAGACCAACAATGTCAACTAATTTAGAACCCTGTGAGCTCTGTGAGATTAAGACATCAAGCAAAGGTCATGCATGGACTGATCCTAGGCACTGAGCCCTACGTAGGAGAAGACTTCCTTGTCTGACCTCAGTGAGAGAAGATATGTCTAATCCTGTAGAGACGTCATGTCTCAAGGAAGGGGGAAGATCCTGTGGTGGAGAATACCCTCTCAAAGGCAAGGACAAGAGGGAATAGGATGAAGAACTCTGGGCAAAAGGATTCAGAGAGGGGCAGCAAGTAGAATGTAAATAAATAAATAATTTAAAAAGAAAAATATATACCAGGGGCTTTAAATAGCACACATCACATCCACAATTTTAAACAGAGTTCAATGAATAAATGCACCATATTGTTTGTCTTACTGATGATTTCTGTTGCTGTGAGGAGACACTATAACCACAGCAACTGTAATGATGGAAAATATTTAGCTGTGGCTGACTTACAGTTCAGAGGTTTAGTCCATTATTGTTACATCAGGAAGCATGGCCTCACACAGGCAGACTTGGTGCTGGACAAGGAGCCAGAGTTCTACATCTGGATTCAAAGAAGCAGGCATAGAGAAACAGTGACTGGCTCAAACAACTGAAATCTCAAAGCTCATCCCCAGAGGCACACTTGCTCCAGAAGGGCCAAGCCTCCTAATAGTTCCACTCCCTATAAAATTGAACAATATATAATTTAAGCCATTTTCATTCAAATCACCACACTGTTCAGTTCACTCTCTCCATCTATATAGTTCATGATTTTAGTCATATCATGATGTCACCTACAGTGAGTAGCTCTTCTGATATCAATTGTTAAAATCAATACTATTCCCTATGTGAGTCATTAGAGGCTCGTCTTCTAAATGATACTAGATTCTTGACCAGGTATCCTACTAATCTCTGTATTGTTCCAGTTTTATAACTTTACCCTAACTAAGACATGAATAGCTAGTATATATGGTTAAATGTGTACTTGATATATAAATATTGTAGGATGAACATAAATGGCACATAAATTATGAAATCCATAAAAGTAAGTATTGATAAAGTGTAATATATTGTTCAATGTTAATTCAAACTGTAAATATGAAATATTTTTGCGTGGTAAATTTTATCTTTACATATTTTCTATTCCTATTATTAATTCAAAATATCATTCATGTACTGATAAATGGATTTTAGGTAAGGCAATGACAAACTGAATCTTAAGCACTATTCAGAATGTAGCCCAAGTCTTTACAGTTGGAATGGAGAAAATTCATATGGAAGCAAACAACTTTAGGTTACCAGTTATAGTGATAACAAATTCCCAAATGCACAAAATAAGGTAGCATTTTAAGAGAGACATGAAATGCATAATAATCTTACTCTTCCTTTTTTATTAAAATTATTGATTCCTCATTTTGTAAATAAATCTCTTTTTTACTTTGGATTGCTTGTTTGATTCGACCTTAGCCTGTCAATCATCCAAGTAACATCCTTCAAAAAAAAAAAAAAAAAATCAGTCCTGACCTATTTCTCTTCAAAGCTTTCCCAGAAACTTTTGTTCAGAAGTAACATCAGCATTTGAGTACATGGAATGGGGTTCATCACAAACATGCAAATATCTATGTACTTGGAGCAGTGTGTATAATTGTCATTCTATGGTTCTGATACTTTTCTTTCCTTCTTTTTCCATCCATTCTTTCTCTCATTCTTTCTTCTTTTCTTCCTTCTTCCTTCTTATTTCTCTCCCCTTTTTTGCCTCTTTATCATCAATGCCTCAGTGTTGCACATATTGTAGCACAGACATATTCTTAACGATTTCTTTTTGTTTCAAGAAGAATAATCAAATGGAATTCACTTCTTTTCAAGTCAAATATTCTATGATTACCTTTAGAGTAAAAGAAGATGCCCTTTCATGGATATTTGACCATCTCCTTCTTATTAACGTAGTTAAGAGTAGTTTCATTAATACAAAAGATAATGGAATTTATAATGCTTGTTTTGAAAGTACACATACTAAAATTGGAACAATACAGAGATTAGTAGGATACCTGGTCAAGAAAAACAGGCAAATTCATGAAACAATTCTTATATTTTAGAAACTTCGAAAATACATAACCATTAACTGATATTCATTATTCTTGTCTTATAAACACTCAGATTTAATTAATATTCTTTGTAATACTGTTGTAGTAACTGAGGATATTTGCTTAGTTTTAAAATGTAGATTCATATTTGATTAAAACTTCCCTTTAATTTTTTTTTTACTTTTTTTTTGGGGGGGGGTTGGTAGGGTTTGGTTTAGTTTGATTTTTTTAGAGACAGAACATCTTTTGTGTAGTCTCAGTTATCCAGGACCTAGTTCAATAGACCATATGCCTTTCTTTGCCTCCTAGTACTGGAATTAAAGGCATGTGCCGCCACCACCACCACCACAAATATTACCACCACCACCCCAAACTTGATTAAAAGTATTTGGGGTTGGAGAGATGGCTCAGAGTGTAAGAGCATTGTCTGCTGTTCTAAAGAACCGGGTTTAAATTCCTAGCACCAATGTAGTAAGTTACAACTCCCCTGAAACTCCAGTTACAGATGATATGACAGCCTCACATATACATACATAGAGGAAGAATACAAAGTCACATAATTTTTTTCTTAAGGGTCAGATAAAGGAAAAGATTTGAGTCCAGTTAAAGTCCAGAAGCATGAACAACACAGCAAAAATCTTAGAAAAATATTATATATGAGTCTTTAGAATGTAAAATCCCATTTTGTCCTACCTATACTCTTAAAATTCAATTAAAAATTAATCAACTATGCAGAATAAGATCAAATTAAAAAAATCTATAAGTAGTTAGAATCAATATTGGTGCCTTGACATTCTTTTTCTACTCCATATTTTGTGAATGCACTCTCTACCTGTTCCTGATAATTCCATGAATGATATTTTGACAGTTGAGTGTTCTAAGTAAACACTATGATAAAGCCAATAAATAACTATACAACCCATCAATGAAAAGCAAATGGTAATTCTAACATATACAGTTTTCTACAAATGGAAAGCAAAGTGTAGAGGCACTATTTTGTGCTGTGTATTATTGAAGTGTTCACACATACATGTACGCATACACACATACACACATACATGTGTGCCCGCACACACGCACACACGTGTGCACACACACATACACACAATGCACACACGCATGCACACACATCTATTTTCACCAAGATTGATTCTATTTTGGTCACCATTGACAGTGGTGCAATAAAAATCAGTTTCATATATTTCCTTTCCATTTCCTTTGCATTTATACCCAGTTTTCGGTTTATAATTGTATGCCGGCTCTAATTTCAGAGTTTTAAAGAATAGCCTGTACTCTTCAGCCACGGTTATATCTTTTCATATTCTTTCCATCTCAGAACACATCCATGCCAATGTTTGTTACTGTTTAATAATAGCTCTTCTTACAGGTGTGATGAATGGTGTGCCCTTTCATTTTACATTTTTTATAATAAATGGAATAACCAGGGAAGCCTTGGAAGTGTCATTCTTTCATCCACACTAGATAGCATGAGAGGTAGTTTTCACACATCTCCTGCTTTTCAGAAGAGAACAGTTGGGGGCTGTTAGATTTATTAGCCTTGTTGCCATCCCCCTGCTGGGACTGAAATCTTATACCATTATGTCTGACAGTTCTCCAACAGTGATTAAGAACCGCTTTCCTGGGATATGGCTATACCATGTGACTTTGTAGTTTAATGGAGTGGATAGGCCACCTTTCCCCACTCTGGTACACGCTCCAGAACAAGCTTCTTTTCCAGTTAGAGGATGCTAAAGGACACAAAGGCAAGCAGGCATCTTTGTGGAGTTTGACTTTTCCACCATCTCAGTGATAAAAGTCATCTGTAGAGAATGGAAAGCTCATAGTTTAATGGGTATTATATCTCTTCTGTTCACGAATAATTTAGTTAGAAACTCAATTTAGTTAGGGCTCGTTTTCAGGAAACAAAACATCTCCACCCTACACAATGCTAAGTTTCCATGAACACTGTGTGATAGAACCTGCCTTTTTATATGAATGCTGACAGTCTGGGCTCGAGTTCCCATACACAACAGCAAAGGTTCCTACCCTTTAAGCCATCTCCACGACCTGTTCTCAGGACATGTTGTATCTATTTTATTTCTGTATTATCCTCTGACTACGAATTTTCATACATAATTATTTCTTATTTTCAGTTATTAAGAAGAGCGAACACACTTTTAAGAAATTCAGCAAGCATTTTATCAAGGATTTCTATGTGTTGATCAAAATCAAATTCTTCATTGATTCATTGTTATAGCAGTTCATGTTTCCTTCTTGTTTTCTATCTGAACAACGCAATAAAATAAAAGTTTAAGCTTAGTGACTTGGTTTTTTTTTTTTACTATTTTTGATGCTAGTCTTTATTCCAAAGAATTTAACCACTTCTAGTTAGTCCTTTCTTCAACCGTGTGAGTTCCAGGGTGAACCTGGGATTCAGTTCAGGTTGTTGGATTTGAGAGCAAGTTCCTTGACCGGGTGAGCTATCTCACTGACCTGGATTCATATTTGTTATATTTTCTCTATCATAATTTCATAAAATGATCTTAATTTTAGTATATCTCTTCCACAAAAAAGGGAATTAATTCTACTATATTGACCATGGGGGCTCCAACCTCTCTGAATCCTTGATAAGTATGTATAAGTATGTATTCTGTAAGTTATGTACTCTCAAGGAAGACAATAATGAATATATATATATATATATATATATATATATATATATAACTTTCTGTATACATAATGCTTATGTGTGATTGCATGCATGCTGGCATATCATTCCAATTGGTGCTAACATTAATTACTGCTCCTAGAGGCTGATAATATAGAACAACTCACTTTTACACACTGCATTACTGATGCCATTGTTTTCTTCTGCTTTTCTGTTTTGACATTCTTTTTTGCACTCTGACATTACACACACACACACACACACACACACACACACACACACACACAGGCACACAAACATACACACACATGCTGACACTCACCAATTTTCTGACCCTCTCATGTCATGACTTATGTGCAACTCCAGAGTCCTTTGGCATGAATCTGCCCTCTAAATTAATTTTTTGTCTTACTCTTCTGAAAACACTTTCAAATAAAAACAAATGCAAAATGGCTGGAGGTCCCTTGAAAATTGAAAGTGAGTTCTAAGTTGAGCTTTTGAACTCTCATATAACTATTTTTGTCTATTCCTGTGGCAGAAATACTAAAGAGGGTGTTTAATATAAACACTCAGAATAAAGACATTTAGGTTCATTTTAGAGCAAAGAACAGAACGTATTTTGGACTTATTTGGGGTTTAAAATCACCATCTATATTGTACATGGAATTTTAAATATTTTTTCATTAATGAAACATATTCTAGGTGCAGAACACATGCAGAATCTCCCAGGGAAAAAAATCTAAATTTCCCTAACATTGCACTAACAAGGGTTTACATTAAATCTCAGAGTCAGTCATATTGCTTGAATGGAGAGCAGCAGCACTCAGTCCTGAGGGGAATTTCACTCACAGCTTGATGTCCTCAAATGAACACAGTCAAGTGCACAACAGGCCACCTGATATTTCCTGGCAGAATCAGAAATGTGAAGTTCAAAAGAAGGAAGAGGCTTATTCCACTCCAGTTATTTGGTTAAAGTTCACTTGGAGAAATAGAAGATGCCTCATTCAGTTTAATATATGCAAATGAAGCCCATAGAAGATGATGAAAATCAGAAGCAAAGGCCTCCTCAAACTCTGCCTGTGAGACTCAAACAGTTTGGTATGAATCTATAAAACATTGCTGAAGAAATCAAAGAAGACTATGTCAAAGACTGAGGGATGTAGAGGAGCTTAATAATTTGGGATTGAAATTCAGGGGAAAAAAAATCAAAGAATTTAAGTAAGTACTAGAGAATATTTCTTTCTTCTACAATATTTTTCATTTCGTTTCAAGTTAAAAACAAGACAAAAAAAGAAAAAATAAAAATACCCCAAACAAACAAAGAAACAGAAAGATACAGCCATAGTTGTATTTTCTTAGCAGGGAGATCCTCAGGTGATGTTGCATGTAGAACCCTGACCAGACAAACAGAAGGATTGCTATTGGGAAAGCAGAAACCCAAATTTAGCATCCCTTAGGAATCTATCTCCTTATGGTAGTTTTGTTTGTCAGGAAAGAAGATTTTTTTAAAGAGGGTCTCTGTTTACAGAGAAAACCAGTATCTTGATTGTCAATCAGCTCCCAAAGGTCAAGTACTTCTGGCAAGGACTTCTAGTTTGCACTCAATCTGAAAAGCTTTAAGTAGCTCAAAGACCCTCACTCATCCTGCTTTCTGTCATATATTCATTTTCCACTATTTTCCATCTCTTCCACTACCCCAAGATACAGTCTTTGGTGCTTTGATCCTCAATAAATCTTTTTTTCTGCCCAATAAGTGGTCTAATTCAATGGTTTCACTGCTCCCTTATAATTAGACTGGAACCTGTGACTGACACTGGGCCCTCACAAAGCACTGTCCTTCCTAACTGAGCTAAACTGATAGTTTGATGCTCCTGGCTCCCTGGGAGCAGATCCTTTGCCAGGGTAAAGATTATTTGCTTATGTGGACTTCTAACACCAACTGTATTTGACTCCAAATCTACAACTCCTCACTTCAGCCACTTTCCTCTTCTGCCTGTTCTAATCTAATTATCTCTCCATGCCCATTCTCTTAAATATCCTCTAGGAGTTGCCTGCCCTGTCTCTCTTGGTTGCTCATTGAAGCCTGCTCTTTTTGTTTCTTGCTCACTGAATTTTTCTCAACAAGTCACACTGGTACTCAGGGAGATTCCTTACACCCTATAAATCGCCTCAACTTGTAGAAATGGATGAGAGTCTCTCCATTGTGATACAAAACATCTCTCTGACAAGTGATAATCCCTTCAGGGATACTCTTGAATTGAGACTCTCTCCCATAGAACTAACCCACAGTACTCACCCACACCCTCTCTGTGTCTCTGTTTCTATGCTAATTCTCCACTATCACCCTTTTAAAGGCATCTCCCTCCCTCCTTTAAACTAACCATGTTCTCTTCCCACTGAAAACTGTACTCCTTAACTTCTCTTGCCTATATCCTTATGGGTCTTTTCCTCCTTGAACAATGTTAAGCCTTCCCACCTTTCTTTTATACAACACTGTGACTTTGAGAGTTGGTATACCTCACACAACCTACTCCACCTTAGGATCAGCTTCCATTTTAAAGAAAAAAAAGCCTAGGAATGAGACCTACAGCAGATCCCAAACTGTACCTACATACCAGGAAGGATTCCATGGCTTGTCCTTTGCCCGAGTTACTCCTTTGTTACTTCCTAGCAACAGTCAATCAAAGATAGTCCTATAGTTTCAGATGTACTTGGAGACTGTTTGTGTTTGTGTATAATCTTGCTTCAGAGACCCACCTGTCTGCTTATAATAGACATTCAGTTAGATGCTTGCCAGGCTGGACCACTCCCCTGATTTCTCACTTACTTCCATTTTCTATAAAACCCCTTCCTGAAGAGAGTTCAGGGCTGCTTTGTCAAACTGTGCTGTGGGTCGGCAGTGAGTGAGATAAAACTTCAGTTTGTAATAAAGAGACCCTAATGAGATTGCATCAGAAACAGCTCCTTGGTGATCTTTTGGGGTTCACAAATGGTTCCTGGCACAATAACATGGTATAAATACAAACTTAACACCAATCTCCATGCCCAGAAAAATCTCACAATGGATTTCCAAATTCCCATTGATCTTGAAATATTCGGCCAAGTCATAGGCTAGTACTCTGAGCACCCCTCTTATATTCAGGCCCTTTGTTTTTCTTCTGTTCTCTATTCTTACTCTATTCATGTAATATGCACAAGGTTTTCCTGGAAAAAAACAAACCTTCCAAACTGATAAGGACTCAGAGCCCTTGACTACTTCTCCTTTTGATTTTGATTTAGAATACATGGCCCTTCCTCTGGACCTCTTCATCTCAACTCACTGGCTGACCCTCTGTGGCCACCTCAGTCTTGCCTCCTCCAGCCCACCCCTCTTCCTTATCTTGACTCTACCTCCATGTCCTCATTATGTCTGGCAGTTCAAATTTGCTCCCATATAGATGGGTTTCATGCCCTCAAAAATGTTGCCAGTCCTGATAACATGCTACACATATACATTTAATACCTGATATTTTCCAAGTAGTAAAGAGTCTTAGTTCTTTCTCTCCATGCACTTCTAGCTTCAGCAAACAACTCAGGCGTCCCACGTAAAGTTACAGCCTCAATTGACATGACCTTCCTGTCCGAGGAAAAATAAATCATTTGTAAAGCCACTCTAGCCCAAACAGATGATGTCAAATAAAAAGAAACTTCCTATGCTGTGGTAGCTGTGGAACTTTTCTGGGTGGATACCTGCTATAATTATACATTGATAGTGAGAATCACTTCCATGACAGGGCAGCCCAAAATTAAAAGTCTTACTTGCCTGCTGACAGGCCTCCAAAAGGCCTTTTATGTTGAGAATTATTTTAATAAACTGAGGGAGGTCACCCAGAGGCCAGCTGAAATTCTGTAGCATTCCTTCCAGAATCACAGATGCTTTTGTGTCCTGTTTTCAAAAAACAAAAACCAAAAAACTAGATCCTAATTCTGAAGAAGGAATGCTTGTCTTCAAGTTCTCTCCCAGTCAGCACCTGAGAGTAGAAAAAGCTTAAGATACTAGATGATGGCCTTCATGACTCTCAGAGAGAGCTTTTGGATTTTATATTTAAGGTACTTAATAGAAAGGAGGAACAAGAAAATATCTAAAAGAAAAGAAGCTTCCATTGAGAGACAAATTACCATCCTAGGGAAGCATCCTTAGGGTACGACCAAATAATGCATATGTAGCAGAGGATGGCCTTGTTGGGCACCAATGGAAGGAGAAGCCCTTGGTCCTGCCATGTTAGACCCCCAGTGTAGGGAAATGTCAGGGGATTGGAGTGGGTAGATGGGAAGGGGGATACCCAAATAGAAGAAGAGGAGGGAGATAGGATAGGGAGATTTATGTTCGGGAAATTGGGAAAGAGAATAACATTTGAAATATAAATTAAAAAATATCCAATAAAAAAAAGAAAAAAGATTCAGTACCAATGCACTTCTCTTGGAGCTTGCTTTAAGTGAGGCAATACTGGCTACTGGGTAAAGACCTGCATCTCACTTCACTTGCTTCCAAGACTCTGCCAATCTGTAGACGGAGAATATTTGAAGCCTGTCTGTCCTTCTTCATCTCACCAAGGAAAATCAGTCACCCAATTTCCTTCTCTACAGGAATATCCCACAGATTTGTGCTGGGCAGCTGAAGGCAAAAGTTGTGTCTGCCTTCAATAAAACATCTGGATTATCCAGGCAGTGGGTAAATTCTTGTCATTTTTAATGGATTTGGGAGCTACTTGGTCAAAATTTCCTGCTCATTCTAGTAAAATTTATCCTTTTCAGATTTATGTGATGGGTATGGAAGTTGCCTCCAGCCTAGAGCTACAGATCTTCTCCTCTGTTCCATTTTGGGTCACCTCTCACTCCTTCAACATTATGCCTAGTTTCCCAACCACATTGTCAGGCATGGATAGTACAGCTAAATTATTTTCCTTTTCTCTTTATATAACTCCTTGTAGAATTGTTCTTATTTTAGTTTCTGAAGTGCCTCCTTGTCCACTGGGAGACACAAATACTTCATTCTATCCTCTTCTACACCACGTCATTGACCTAAAGGTACAGGGCACCCTCTCTATTCTGTTGGCTTTCCATCATTGCCTCATTAAAATCCTATTCCAGGATCTAAGTCCATTACTACCAATGCCATGTATCTTTAAAACATAAACAAGACTTTAAATACTCATCTCTTGACTGTCCTGAAGAGGAAATTGAACTTGGAGGTTTGCAAAGACTATGCGACATTCCTCTGGTAAAAGATTGAGGCTCCCCAGACCAGGTAGAGAAGAGGAAGCCTGAGTGTGGTCTTTAAAACTCTACTTTTAGCTGCCTGGAAGTGAGTCTTCTACTAGCAGCCTTCAGATGAAGACATAGAACTCTCAGCAACTCCTGCACCATGCCTGCCTGGATGCTTCCATGGCCCTGCCTTGATGATAATGGACTGAACCTGTAAGCCAGCCCCAATTAAACGTCATTATAAGAGTTGCCTTGGTCATGGTGTCTGTTCACAGCAGTAAAATCCTAACTAAGACAAAGCCCCTCTAAGAAATTGGAGTGCTGCATTTTCACTGAGCTCAGAGAAACTATCTAGACATAGCAGACATCTACCTTAAGTAGAGAGGTGCAACACTCCTAGTCATGATTAGGAGGAGCCTTCATGGCTGCCATAAGTTTGACTATGGACAAATTGGATTATAATTTGTACCAATATCAGTAGATTTTCACCTGTCTGGCCAGATAGCATCCAGAAATCTATCTAGGCCCTATAACTACTCCAAAACTAATTCACCTACCTAACCTTGGTCCTAGACTTTCTAACTACTTTAAAGGGTGGGGGTGGCATCTCTTTCTTCCTCAATAAAAACTGATCCTAGTATATGAACCAGACTGGCCAGCAAAGGAAAGGTTAATATCATATACAAATTGTTTTAGAAACTGAAGCCTCCATTGGCTGACTACAATGTGAAATCCTCAGTCTGCTCCTCTCTGGGCTCTGGTGTATATTCCTTGAGCCAGTTTTCTCTATGCTTATAAGAATGATTGTTGTCTATCCATGTTCCTTCAAGAGAGAATTGCAGAAATAACAAATGGTCAGTAATGGGATGTGTCTTCTGAAATGTTCTCAGGTCTTCTACCATTGGCTGTTAGCTTGAGCCTGTGCTTTGGACCAGCATTACAGATTCCACTCTTTTTAAGCCCCTGATCAGCAGGAAATGTGCATAGGAATTGTGTTATCCTCTGTCATCAACAGAAGACTGAAATATTAGGTGAAAAATAGCAGTGCTGGTGACAATGACAGAGACTGAGTAAATAGAGGAATGTTATTGGACAAGCAGAAACATAAATTCAGCATTTTTTGAAATCATGTAAGGCAGGTTTATGTTGACTACTTGCTTTAATTTACACCCTGATGTCAACTATTTTGAGCAAGGGCATCTACTTCCAAGTTACTTTTAACAGCCTGTATCAGCTCAAAGACTCTAGCCTGCTAGCTAACATATAAAATCCACTAGCATTTCTACAATTTTTCTTGTCTTTACTCTAAAAAAGATAGTATTGGCAGTTTAATCCAGAATAATCCTTTCTTCTACTCACAAAATGTTCTACTTAGGCAGTTTCACTATACCCTCATTTAAACAAAGAGTAACATTTTGTCTGAATTATTGCCATTTTATCCAGTAAATTTTCTGTTTATATTTTTATTGAATTTTAAGTGGTAAAATAATAAATAAGGTTTGAAAACTAAAATGTATACATTTGAATTGCTATTATGCCCTTATAAGAACAACACATGTATTACATATTTATATATTTCACCTTCTAATGATCCTTTAAACTTTTTATTAAGTTGTATATATTTGTTTCTTGCTTCATCTCTTACTTTCCTTTCTTCTTTCTCTTTTTCCTTTTTTTTCAGAGGTTTTGTGTTGACCATGTTGATCTCAAGCTCATTCTTAAGAGCTGAGAATGAGTCTGATTTAATCCAGTTGAATATATATCAATTACCTGGACAAGAAACCCCACCCCTCCATGAAAGACAGCTCTATCTTAATCATGTGGAAGAGAAAGGAGGAATAACTCTCTCTTTAATTACATAGGATACTTTTTCTTCCCAGAACTCCTGGCCCCTAATGCACTTTCTCCTTATCCTCCTGGAAGCTTTGCCTGATATGCCCGGATTTCTGTCTTATAATTTAGAAAGCCATAACGTTCCTCCTTTATTTCTCTTACTCCTTCTTTGGATGCTGGCTAGAGGCCAAGTTTGCTTTTGTCTGGTACTTTGTTTTTTTGTTTTTTTTTTTATTTGACTAGCCATTTTTATGTCACCATGATACAAGATATGATACAACTGTAAGTCACGTAGAATAATAAGCTGAATATGCCCCTTTCTCCTTAACTTTTTGGTTATGTTGTCTCATGCAACAAAAGAAACCTTAATTAAGAGAATACAGTACCAGGATTGTGGAATATTGCTGTTATAGAAATGAGCATGTTTAGGGGAAAGGTTGTGGAAGGACTTTGGATCATTGAGCTAGAAAAACCATTGAATATCAAAAGTGCAGGGAAATGTTCTTTGGATTTGAAGATAAGAATATTGAGATCAGTATAGAAAGTCATGGCTTATGAAGATTCAAATGGAAATTTCAAGGTTCTATAAAGGCAATTTCTATTTTTAATTAAGAATCTGTCATTTTGGTCAGCTGGCCTGAAGAATCAGCCAGGATAAAAAGATTAAGAAGAGACCAAGACCACTGAAGTGAAAGCATTCTATTACTTAGATAATTGATGTGGTTAGGTGAAGCTAAAAATTAGCAATGATTTAAAAGAGAACAGCACCACTTAGGTGAAATATTCTGGACTGTGTTTCCCAAAAGCACAGAGAAGCTATGTTACAAAGTTGGCCAAGGCTGTATCTTGTGTTGGCAGTCAGACTTGGTAAAGCGAGTTATCCAGGTGGCAATAGTTTTGAAGGCATGAGAGGGTCATGCAAAGCAGCTGAGCCTTGGCACAGGGAAGTTCCAGAAGAGGTCATCGATGAAGGCATGGCTTCAATGGCAGTTGCAAACACAGGACTGAAGGGGTCATGTAGAGAAGTTGAGGTTTGGCACCATGAAGAAGGTTCATGAGAGGCTATTGGTAAAAGTGCAACCCATTTTCTATAAGGGGTACCCTCATTTTAGAGATGTCAGTACCATGGGATGAGACCAAAAAGAGCAGCAGCAATGGGGTAGAACCAGATGTAGCCTAGTAGACAAACTGCATGTGATACAAATAGCAGGGCTGGAGGACTGACTTAAGTCTTTTGGAACAGTTCAGACAATCATGAGTGGATCCCAGACACTGGACAGTTGGAGTTTGGATTTGCTTTGATTTGATTGTGACTGTGTCCTGAATTTTTTTCTTTTGAAGCAAGAAAGTATTTGATTTATTTTTTATTTTACTGGAGCCCACAGTTGAGAGACTTTGAAATTTAAAAGAGTTTGGGTTTTAAAAGAGATTGGCTGTTTTAATTTAATGTGTTTCAATTTGTAAAGACTGTGGGACTTTTAAAGTTATTATATTTTAGATGTGAGATCATGGGGATGAATAAAAGTGAAGAGTTTTGGCTTAATGGTGTGTTTGTGTGTCAAGTTGACAAGAGGTCAGGTGGACTGACTGGTTTTTATATTTTTTGACTCAAGCTAGAGCCATCAGAGAGGAAGGATATACAATTGAAAAAACGCCTCTATATAATCCAGCTCTGAGGGACTTCCTTAATTATTAACTAGTGGCTGGTGGTCCTAGATTTTATACGAAAGCAGGCTGAGTAAGCCATGTGAAATAAGTCAGTAAGCAGCACTCCTCTCCTCAGTGACCTCTTCTTCATAAGCACCTCTGTCCAGGTTCCAGTCCTGACTTCCTTAGGTGGAAGTGTAAGCTGAATATACCCTTTCCTTCCCAGTTTCCAAAAGAAACTTAAGACACTCTTTTCTGCTTATCCATCATGGGATCACCGTCATGTCAGCTTAACTCAAATAGGAAAGATTTTTCTCTTTTTCCTCTACTCCCAGTTTATAATTTAGTACTCTGTGGTGTGTGTGTGTGTGTGTGTGTGTGTGTGTGTGTGTGTGTGTGTGTGTGTGTGTGTGTGTGTGCTTTCCACCTTTCCTTTCAGTTTTCTTGTAAATTGTTTTTTAACAAGACAGAGAAGTCCAAGCGGGACCTTTCTCTGGTTACATGTTATGATTCTGCTGAGATAACCTAAAATTTATGATTGTACCATAACATTCTTAGTGCTAGCATTATAGGAGAACACTGCTGCACTCGGGTTATATACTGCTGGATGTGAAACACAGGCCTTTGTGCAGTGTCTGCAAACATTCTACCAACTGAATTACATCAGCAGCTTAATTCATTCTGTGATGGAGATTCTGTAGGCTTTAGACTTTAAAGTAAAGATGTAAATACATCAAGATAGGATTTGGCAGACATTGGCTTTTAAGAAGACAATGCATTTAACTTTAAAAATAGTTCATATATTTTAAGTTAATTAAAATATTTTTATTCATTAGATGTTCCATGCCATCAAACTAGAAGTCTAGATGATGAAAAATAATTGAAATAGAGAATTCTGACTATAGTATGTCTTTCTGTTATGGTTATAAACAGTAGTCTCCTCATGCACAGCTTTGTAATCATTCTGCTGTTTTCTCAGTGACATTCAAAAAAAATACTGCAAGTATTAGGACTTAAATACAAATCGAAAAGCAGACAAAGCATGTCAACTTTGTGAGGATCTTAGAACTTTATGCTTCAAAAATAATTTTGGTAGCTCATTCTCCCAATGCTTTCCCTTAAGGAGTAAATACAAGATCCAGACCCAGTAACTTCCCTAAAATCGTCTTTACTTTTTTTCTACTTTGTTTATAAAATTTTAGTTTGAAAGATTTCTTTTTGTTATATTATTGTGGCACCCTCTCAGCACCTTCCAGGTTTTATAGCTGTTATGGATAAATACATGTTTATCACTCACTTAACTTTTATAAACTTTTATTCTTAGAGAAATTTTCAAACTAAAAGGCCAAAATGTGGATTGATGTCTATATGCAGGTGAGGACAGGGACAATATAAGGGAAGGCCTGTAATTGGGCAGGGAAAAAGAAAAGTGGGGACGGCGTTTTTGAAAGACAGGAGAGTTACAATAGAAGATGGGTGAGGAAAAGGATGACCCAACCCCGGGTGGCTTTAAATAGCCATAGATAGATATGAATGTCTTATAAGGGATGGATTATTACGAGACAATTTATCTTACCTAGGTGAGTAGTTCAAATCAACATCCATTGGCTCTGATTTTATTGTGTGGACATTTGTGGAATGAAAATTTACTGATATAAATCTGAATTGATAAATTACAAGCCTCTAGAGTTTTGATTTTACCAGGTGGTTGGGAATTATGACAATAACCACAAGAGGTGAATGGCTGCATGTGACTGGTGTGGCAGCATCCTGCCTTGGAACCTAGATAGCTGGCCTCTGATGAGGCTAGTCATGGCAGCAAGATCTCCACAGGGCCCAGAGAGTAGCTGGTAGGAGCCTGAGATGGAAATTGGGAATTTAAGAGAGTCGGGTGGAGAAGTTTTGAGAGCTCAGGGCTAGAGAGTCTGCCGAATCTGACTGACTGAGATGAAAATACCCTGCAGATGCCACGTGGCCCAACAGTGCCTGTAATAGCATGGGTTGACGATTTTATTATTTACGACAACATAAATGATACTGTATTTCTTCTGTTTATATTCTGGAATCAGCATACTTTTTGCTTAAAAATATTTAAATTGTAGTGTGAGGATATTTTCCTGTATGGTACCATTGCAATTTTTATAATAATCCTGTTTTCCCTATCAAATCTGTTCCAGTTGTAATCCATTTTTAATATTTCTTGTTTTTATTGTATTTTAATTGCCTGCCTACTTATATAAGTTTGCTTTCTTTTTAAAACTGTTAGGTATTTTAATTTTTGAAAGTTCTTCATTTTGCTTAACCTATACTAAGTTTGGATTCTTGCTGGTTTGGAAAGTAAGCAATCACTACTCAGCTATTAAAAACAATGACTTTATGACATTCATAGGCAAATGGATGGAACTAGAAAATATCACCTTGAATGAGGCAACCCAATCACACACAAAAACAAATGCATGCTATGCAATCACTGATAAGTGGATATTAGCCCAAAAGCTCAGATTACCCAAGATACAATCCACAGACCACATGAAGCTCAAGAAGAAAGATTACCAAAGTGTGGATGTTTCAGTCCTGCTTAGAAGGTGAAACAAAAATATGCATAGGATGGGATATGGAGACAAAGTTTGGAGTAGAGACTGAAGGAATGGTCATTCAGAGCCTGCCCCATTTGGGATCCAGCCCATATACATAGAACCACCAAACCCAGATAATAGTGCTGATACCAAGAAGTGCGTGTTGACAGGAGCCTGAAATAACTGTTTCATGAGAAGCTCTGCCAGAGCCTGACAAATAAAGAGATGACTGCTCATAGCCAACCATTGAACTGAGAACAGAATCCCCATTGGAGGAGTTAGAGAAAGGATTGAAAGAGCTGATGGGGCTTGCAACCCCATAAGAACAACAATACCAACCAACCAGAGCTCTCAGGGACTAAAGCACCATCCAAAGAGTATACATGGATAGATCCATGACTCCAGCTGCATATGTAGTATAGGATAGCCTTGTTGAACACCAATGAAAGAAGAAGCCCTTGGTTCTACCAAGGCTGGTCCCCTCCCCAATGTAGGGGAATATCAGGGTGGGGAGGCTGGAAGATGTGGGTGGATGAGTGGCGGAACACCCTCAAAGAAGAAGAGGGAAGGGAGATGGGATAGGGTGTTTAAGAAGAGGAAACTGGGAAAGGGGATATTATTTGAAATGTAAATAAAAATATATCCAATAAAAAAGAAAGAAAGAAAGGAAGGAAGGAAGGAAGGAAGAAGGAAGGAAGGAAGGAAGGAAGGAAGGAAAGAAAGAAAGAAAGAAAGAAAGAAAGAAAGAAAGAAAGAAAGAAAGAAAGAAAGAAAGAAAGAGAGAAAGAAAGAAAGGAGGAAAGGAAGAAAGCAAACAAGCAAGCAAGCTGCTCTTTGTGGTTCTAGCTTTCCCTCTGCACTGACAGGAGGGATCAGAACTGAGAAGTTCAGGTAAATTCTAACCATTTTATGGTTTGTCAGTGACAGAAAAAAGCAGTTTCTTGACGTAAATTACAACAGTTACATGTGATTCACTGTTAGAAATTCTCTTTGAATATGTTATTTCACAGACTAAAACTACTTAGTCATAATCTTAGTTTACTATACCAAGGTTTTGATTTATTAATTATATTGTTTGCATCTGCATTTATTGCTTTCTGCTATCATAAGCTTTCTTAAATGACAGCTGATTTCTACATATTGTTGGTTAAAATGAGCCTTGATATCTATCTATCTATCTATCTATCTATCTATCTATCTATCTATCTATCTATATATAATTGTATTCTACATTTAATGAAGCTTCAAAATAGCTTTGAAACTTTTTAAACAATGCCTTTACTAGGCAATACAGACTATCAAATAAAATACACAGTTTCAGGAATGCTTGTTCCGGAAGTAGACCTGCCTCTACAGATGCTTATGTGATTTATAACATATGGGTGAACTGCCATCTTCTGTCATCAATAGATAACGCCTTTCAAAGGATATGAACTGATTCTCAGTTTTCCAGTCCTGTCTCATTCACAATCATATCTTTCTCTTTTGTGACACTTATACATCTGCAGAGTAGAGGCTGATGACATCTAGCAGATTAATAAGAAATGAGCAACATAAACTTTGTTCTCTTAATGTAGATTTATCAAACACCATATCCAAGTGAGCCTTTTATCTTTTAAGTTCACTATAGTCTTGACATTTATATTTTTAATTCCTCCATTTAAGAGTCTGGTTGTGATTCTCTATTTTCTGTTCGTCACCACGTGTGTATCAATGTTGGATAGTGAGAAGATGAAGTGCTACCTAAACTTACCCCAAATTCAACCTAGGATAGAAGAACAACAAAGAGCTCCTTCTCTAAGTGGGACACTGTTGCTGCTTTGATGATTTGCATTATTAAAATCTCATGAGGTCTTTTTTACACTTATTTTATGTAAAAGAAAACTATATCCTGATGTTTTAAAATAAATTTCTGTGATAAAGCATACTTAAAAAAAACAAACAACAGCAGAAACGTTATTCTGTAGGCTGGAGAGATTTCTCAGTCAGTTTAAGAGCACTGACTCACATAGTACTGCTCTTCTATTTTAGCACCCATGTAGTAGCTAATATGTAAGTGCAGTATAAAGGAACTCATGCCTTATTGTGACTTCTGTGAGCATAATGCCTGCACATGGTATTCAAACATACATGCAGGTCAAACACCAATGTATATAAAATAAAAATAATTATATCTCAAACATTACTATGTCCTTCTTAGTTTGCACTAATCAAAAAATGTATTGAGAAATGTTTGGTTAAAAATTCCCTTAAAACATAATCCTAACTTTAGGTATGAAACAGAGACTGAAATACAGGTAGCTATATTATCTGGTTGGAAGAGGAGGAAAGGAAGCTTAAGAGGAGGAAAGGAAACTTAAGAGGAGGAAAGGAAGCTTAAAGGAAGCTTCAATGTCATATGTCTGTACTTTGTGTCATCAGTCTCTTTGGCAAGTAGCAGGGAAGTTCTTAAGTTCTTAGTAGCAATACAAGTCTTGACTTCTTTCAGACTTCTATCAGACTCTGTGAGAAATACGTCATCCTAGCTGTCTCCAGAGAGTCTCTGCCAGAACCTGACAAATAGAGATGCAGATGCATTTAGCCAAACATCAGACCAAGCATGGAGACCCTAATGGAGAAGTTAGGGCAAGGACTGCAGGAGCTAAAGATTTTGCAGCCCCATAGCAAAGACAACAATATCAACCAACCAGACCCCCCAGAGCTCCCAGGAACTAAACCATCAACCAAAAAATACACATGGAGGCACCATGGCTCCAGCTGGATATGTAAGAGAGGGTTGCCTTATCTAGCATCAATGACAGGGGAGCTGCTTGGTCCTGTGGAGGTTCGATGACCCAGAGTAGGGGAATGATAGGGAAGTGAGGCTGGAGTGAGTAGGTGGGTGGGGATGTACCCTCATAGAAGCAGATAGGGGGTGGGGAAGATGGGAGGGTTGTGGAAGGGAAATGTAAATAGATAAAATAAAAATGTAAATAGATAAAATAAAAATGAAATGCATCATCATTTGTAGTTAGCTTGTCCCCTTTTGAGTACTAGTCACTGAATTAATTTTTCAAAGCAAAGATAGCATACAATCATGAAAAGATGAGTTAACAATTAGTATATACCGAATGAACATTCTACAGTGCACAGGGGTCTGTCTATTCTTAATGTCTTGTTATTAGTACAAGGACCTACTGTCCTTTTTACTGAATTATTTGAGTGCTTTTTCATTAGCAAAGAAACTGGGTAAATTATAAACTCAGTCTATTTAAATGTTTTTAACAAATATCTGAACATCAGAGTTTCCTATAAATTTCAAAATATATGTACACCCAGCTGTCTCCCATTATCAAATAAATATGAACCTCTATATTTGGGGCTCTGACATAACAAGACTCCCTTGGTGACTTTAAACTGCAGCCTAGGCTGAGAATTACTGCTTAAAGCCTTAGTTTTCATCTTTAAAATGGTATTGGCTCTAACTACTAAGACCATCACTGCAGGACTATTTTAAGAATCAAAAGTAAATGAATGTCAAAAACATAACACGATGCCTGGACTGTTATAAATAATTCATATCTCTCATTCTCTGACTGCACTATAAATACAATTAAGGGGAACATTATATCCCTTTTACTGTTTCCTGTAGGGCACAGAGATGGTACTTAAAAGTTTTTTTTTTTTTTTTTTGGTTCTATGTATCACCTGCACTGTCATTTAGAGATTAAAATATGGTAGTGTTAAAATTAGTTCAATTACAAAACTCCTTATTAAAAAGGTATTGACAAGATACACTTTGTATAAATGATTATTTTTCCCCTTCAGCTGACACAATGCCTCATTCTTGCATTCTTTAAAATACTATCCACCGGACCACTAGACACCACTTTTCCCCACTGTCACCTAGTCTCCTGTTCCTGTCTTTCTTTTCTTGTTCTTTTTCCCTCTCCTATTTTCTACTTTTTAATCCTTTTCTCCTTCTTCTGTCCTTTTTCCATCTTCCTGCTCATTTCTCCATCTTTTAGTTGCTACCTTTATCACTTAGTGGATATACTTTTATAGTAAAAACTGCAGTTGTCTTAAATTTGCTTCATAATGCTCTATATTGTCTACACCATGGAGTAGAGCAGCATTACTATCTGTATTATGAAGCAGCACACTTCTTTCTTGTATGTTGCATGTCTTGACAATGCATGTTTTGAGATACCAAAAAAAGTATAGTCGGTCAATCCAATATTGACATTGTTTCCTTGCAGAGTCCATTTTAACATTTTAGCCCAATAGTTTTATGTCTTCCTTCAATGAATATGTTCTGGATTATTCATGTGTATCAAAATAGATAAACATATAGTTGGCCTCATAGAATATAAAAATCTGTTCCCCTCACTTCTCCACTCACCCAAATCCACACCTTTTTTGCTAATTCTCATTAGAAAGGAAACAGGCATCTAGAAAAAAAAGTAATAATAAAAATAAACTAAAATCGGACAAAATAAACAAGCAGAAAAATAGCCAAATAAGCAACATAAACATGACATGTAGATGCAGAGCCACACTTTTGCAAACCCAGAAATCCCATCGAAAGAAAGAAGAAGAGGAAGATGAGGAAGAGAAGGAGGAGAAAAACAAACAAACACAGAATCTTTAAAATACAAGCAAAAACTTGAATGGAGAAAATTAAAATGTCCCAACAAAGCACCATGAGACAAAAAAAAAATCTCCAATCTCCAAAATTAGCCTTGAAGTTATTTGTGTTGACCATCTACTTACTGCTGGGCCTGGAGTCTGCCTTTGAGAGGTTTTGTATACCCAGTGAGACTCTGTTGGAAATATATATACATATATACATATATGTATATATATACATATATATGTATGTATATATATATGTATGTGTATATATATATATATATATATATATATTTCTTTGAGAGAAGTTTTCAATTGGAGATCACGTTTGGCTTGCACATGGTTTGTGTCTAATTCCTGTTTTGGTGCTGGACCTTACCAAGAACTTTGCAGGCACCGTGCATGCTACCATAGTCTCTGTAAGGTTCCTAAATGTGTCATCCCTACTGTGTTTACAAGGTTGGTTCATGCAGTCCTGCATCCCTGCTCATTCTTATAGCCTTTCCAATGCCTCTTTCTCGGGGTTAGCTGATTTCTGAGGAGAAAGATTTGATGGAGATATCCAATTTATGATTAAGTGTTCTGAGGTCTCTCATTCAGTGCATATTGACCAGGTTTGGATCTCTGTACCTGTTCCCATACCCTGCAGGACAAAGCTTCTCTGATGATGGCTGAGCATGACCCGAATATTTGAGTATATTAGAATTTCACTAGAAGTCATTTTATTAATTTATTTCTTTAACCAAACAGCAATATTTGGTTTTCCCTTATGTCCCTGGTCTTTCTTGTCTCAGATTCTTAGCTAGCCAAACATTGTTCTAGCTTATGGAGTGGGACTTCAAATCAGATATTGGTTGGTTACTCCCACAAATGTTGTGTCGCTATTTCATCAGAGTATCTTGCAGACACACCGCCATTGTAGATCAAAGTGTTTGGAGTTGTGCTGGTGTTTAGCTTTTTTCTATGGTAGCGTGCAGGGTATCTTGAGGTAGTGTGAACACCTGAAGATGGTAAATGCAATTTTTAGAATTCTGTATTTATTGGTGTGTGAGTATATGGTTGTACAATCTTAATCTTAAGATCTTCAAGCTTTAATGTCATGGAAACACTTGCTGTGTGCACGCTCAAATTATAAGTAAGTTCTATATTTCCAAATTCATATTATACATTTGCTTTTAGCCCACCAATGAGTCTAAAAGGTGGTCAAGTGAAAGCATCAGAATAAGTGGTTACTATGGTAGATCTCTCCTGCCTATGAAAAAAGGAACTGCCATCTTCATCAGGTACATGTGGGGAAAATAATGTCAAAGATGCATAATTGTGGTAACACACACACCGTAATTCTAACACTCTGAAATTAACGGCAGGTGGCTGACACACTGAAGGTCACTGGACAGTTAGTTGAGACTATGTCTTCAAAAGCTATCAGTAACAAACATAATAAAAACAAAAAGCACAATGCAGAACTTAGACTCAACTTTAAAAATAATTTCAAGCAGATACATTGAAGGAACATTGTTCATGTAAAAGTGAAATATTTAATGAACGTTATCAATCATTTCTCAATAAAACAAAAGGTCCATGACTGATATGATTCTGGCATTGCAAAAAGTCAGACATTTTTCAAGTATTGAGATTCAGTCTCAGGAAGGAAAAGATTTGGCTCCACAGTGAACATCCTCAGGGAAAGATGAAAGAATAAAATGCCTTCGAGATTGATGCGCAGCTGGATAATGTAGAGAGAGATCATTTTAAGTCAGAACATGGGGTGAGATCTGGGGAAGCTTTTGCACCTGTACTTGGCTGGCTGCTGAATTTAGAACACATTTTCTGCAGGGCAGAATTCCTCTGTAAGCACTAGATTTTCACACTCAACACAGACAGGATAAAAGAACTCTCTGCTTTACGATATTAAAATTTATTTTGGAATATTGGGGCTACAGTGAAAAGAAGCGACACAAACTTATACTAAGGTCAGACTCCCAATTTTCCAGAGGAGCTAGAAGGCCACTTATTAGTGGCACTTCAAAATAGTGAGAATGGATACATATTCTATTTGGGGTAGTATAAAATTTATTTTTCATGCCCCCTGGAATTTTTGCTTTGGGAGAGAAATAATGTCTTGCCAAATATACAAAACTCTATGAAAAAAGGAAAACTACACAGTCTCACTGTTCTGAGACACTTGTGGCTTTTATATTTTTGAACTTTTCTTAAGTCTGCTTTTAAATCTTGTATATAAAATTATAGTTTTGGAAACAGAAGTATTTTGTATCCATGTTGATATGTTCTACTTTAATAAGTTAATACTAATCAGTAGAATAAGAATGCCTCAGAACACTTTATGAGAACTGCAGAATGAGTGCTCTAACTGATGTTTTCAAAGAGAGGATAATAAAAAAATAATGCCATTGTCTTTATTTCATATTAGGAGATACTGAATATAAATACATAACACATTTTGCTTTTCAAAATATACGTAGAGACAGAGAGAGACGGAGACAGAAAGACAGAGAGACAGAGACTGTAGTGAACACCATATCCTCACAAGTCTAAAATGAATATTTTATTTTGTGTAGAATAAATGGTTTCATTTTCAGATTTGAGGAATAAGTGTAATGAGACAGCAAAACAGGTAGAGGTCGCTCCTCATCATAAACCTAGATAAACATGTAAAATATACTGCAGTATTATACCTCAATATTAACATATGCAAAACTGAATATGTGTCATTACCTTAAAAATTAGCTGTTCTGTATCTTCTTTGTGTCTCTGAGTGGTTACCTTAGGTTACTTTTCAGGAAAAAAATACTGTAGATTGATTCTTGGCTCTAGTATTCTATCTCATATTCATTTTGAAAATTATACTAGCTTGCACTTCAAAATGTAACTGAACTTCCTTGATGTCACCTCTTGACCTTCCACTTCCACTATCATCTCAAATTTTCCTTTTGTCTGTAAGTTCTGGAATAGTGTCATTTTTCTTTCCACTTTTGACTCTCATTTTATTTGTGGAACATTTGCAGATATCACTTCTCCCCTAATCTCTGTGTAATAAGAATCTCTTTCTCAACTTTCTTAAACAAAAGTGCTATCACGTGACATACTTGGACATTGGAATATACAAAAGTTGAGCTAATTACCTTTGGAGAGCAGATTAAGAATAAACAAGTCTGATAGAAATGTCACAACATGTTTCTTTACTATTAGAAATTTATTAGAGAGTACATGGATACAATGGTAGGAGAATTGCACTGTGTAAAGACCATTAACTTTAGTATCTGTGACTGTTAGAGATTTAAAATATTTCTTAGGTTCTAAAATTTCTGGAGGACATGGCGTAGAAGGAAACTCTCCTTTCTTATGTCCTTTTCTGAAATACCCAGTGAAGAATATCAAAAATAGATGTCTGTGCCAAGAATTCTTGAAACGTGTCCCTCAGTGCTCAGTGGAGATACACAGTGTGTGGTCCAGTGACTTTGATGCTTTCTTCAACTTTTTCTTTTCTTAAATAGGATTGTTTATTTCAGTCCTACTATCTCTTTTTGAGTACAATGACACAGAAATATAGAAGGAGGAAAAGTATAATGTAGATTGTTTTTCGTTGTCTTAGGAACATTGATTAATCAATATTAAGTATTTATAATATTTAAAATTTATAATATTGCATTATTTTGAAAAATATTCTTCGACAGAACTTTCTGGCCTTTCCTTCAAAAAATTAATTGTGTATGTGAGTTTTTTTCAAAATCTGCCCAGACTAATTCAATTTGAACTCTTGAAATGGTCTTGCTCCTTGTTACAACTATCTCATATTTGATTTATGCTTGTATTTTCCTGTATGCTGTCTTTTTTTTATTTCCATCTTTGCCTATCAAGGTAATAACAAGGTTTTTTCTATTGGCTAGTAATGGACCTGAAAAACAAATGAGAAGTTATGTTTGTAATCCACCAAACATTCGAGGTTTGTTAACTACTGAAGAACAATGTAAGCTATCCAATTGCTAATGCACCCAAATTCTACACATCCAAGCTAGGATAAAGAATTTCCATTTTAAAATATAACCTATTTTCTACTCTTCTTTATAATTCAGCCCAGTGGCAATATCTACATAAAAACTTTCTTCCTGACATATTCTGATTTAATTTCTAACTTGATTTTTCATTTCTTTCTCTCACAGCAAGATATTTGTAACATAATGTGTGTATTGTTATTTTCCCCTTCATGTGTCTTCTGCATAGAGAACAGTCTGATTAGGAACAAAGACTTTGCTCTTACTGTGATCGTGTGTGTGCATTTTCTCCCTCAGATTGTCCAACCACTGCTGCATACAAGGGTGGAAGAATGAACCAGAGCTAGTAATAGATGTATCTGTGGGATCCTGGTCTGGTTGGGGGTATGTGTTGGTGGGGGCAGTGCTTCTCCAAGGATTTTACTGTTACAGCTCATAGACAGTATTCAGTGAAATAGCTTTCTTAGATGATCTCAGATGATCTTATGTGCTTACACTTTATTATTCAGGGTAGATAAGGGATATACATGAACCTTAGAGAGTGGAAAACACTTTTCAGTGTGAATGTAAATCATTGGCTGGAATTTAACACAGTACAAATGTTTCAATTGCATGGAGAGGAATTCTAGGAATTGAAGTGTAGGTTTGCCTATGACTACGTGACCTTCCAGAGATAGAGGATGTGAAGAGTGGGCTCCCCAGATAAGCTCTGGTCATGATGAGGAATCCCTGCTGAAAAAGTATCCTCCATTCTGTGCCATTCTCAGAGGAACTCAAATGGAAACTGCCACTTTAATAGCAAGATTTCCTCATGTTTTATCTCCATCCTGTTTTATCAGATATCCCTGAGCAGTCTTATAAAATGACAGTAATTTCTGTCCTTCTCGTATCCATAATTAATTTGTTTTTTTCCTTCATTATTTTTACTACCTACTGGGCTTACTATACATGGATTGATTTAATATTGTTTGATTTCATCTTCTTATATTCTCGTAGTACACCAGAAACTAAGATCCATGATTAAAATAACTTCACTTTGAGTCTAGAGAAATGGTTCTGCTACAATGCTACATTGCTATTCCAGAATGCTTGAGTTCAGTTTCCAACCACACCACAGGTCTACAGCTCTACAGAATCCAATGCCCTCTTTGTACTTTGTGGATTACAAAGTACACACACACAGACACAAAGACACACACACACACACACACACACACGATAAATATACATTATGTATGTATGTCATATTTATATGTATGTATATAGAGGTGTATGGTGATAGACAACGCATACATATAAAATAAAATTTAAAAAAATCTTACGAAAGAAGAGCTCACTCATTATCCCCATTACCATAATGCTTATAGAAGTCATTCAAAAATATTGAATGCATGGAAATTAATTGAGAGGGATATATATGAACTGTGTCATTTTTGAAAGTGGTAGTATATTTAAACACTGTCATGCTGTTTACAAGGAGCAGAGTACTTTGAGAAAACATAAAAAGAAACAGGAGTGAGAAACATATTTATGTCAACTTGAAACCCCATAGGAAGAAAAACAATATGAACACACCAGACCTCCTGGAGTTCCTGGGGACTAAACCAACCAACGAGCACATATGGAGGGACCCATGGCTCCAGCCTCTTATGTAGCAAAGGACGACATTGTCTGGCATCAGTAGGAAGAGAAGCCCTTGGAATTGTGAAGTCTCATTTCCCCAGTGTAGGGGATGCCAGGGTGTTGAGGTATGAGTGGAGGGGTGGGAGCATTTCATAGCAGCGGGGGGGGGAGGGAGATCGGAGGGGGAAGGGGATAACATTAGAAATGTAAATACATAAAATATCCAATTTAAAAATAAATTAAAGAAAACAAACAAAAGGTATTCATTTTCCAATTGAAAATAAACAACTTCTCTGTCCTTATTTAATTACCTACCAGGGAGCAAAACAAGTAGTTCTCAAATATTTCTAGTGTTACCAAGTGATATGCATTTTGTATATCTTTTTGTGTAATTGTGCCATACAAAGGAAGTCTTTTCACACCAAGATGTCAAATGACAGTTCTAAGACTGAAGTATCTGTTGGTTGAGATGAGAATTCATATACTGTCTGTGCATTTCCCATTTAGTACAGAATGATTTTTATTAAAATGCCTGTGAAAACTTTCTAAATAGATTAATGTAGAGTCCTGTCAACATTTATTTTTCCATAGTAGCTGGGGTCCTAGTGAGACACACCTTGTTCCCTCCTTACTGAATTGACCTCAATAGATATTATTTGCTAAATTATAGAAACATGGATATAGATTCATTTTATCTCAAATTATTCAGAGGGATGGTTCCGTTTGATGACTACATATGAACCATAGTAAATGATAGATTCAGAATGCCTTCTATAAAAGAAATATGAGACCCAAGTAGATCCTCATAATATTTTTGGTGCTTGTTCAGAACAAGAACAGACACAACAATTTAAATGTAAACTGTTTTGATATTGAATGCTGAAAATTAAGCAAGCATATTAAGAAAATAATCTATACATCGATTCGGGCTTGTTGCTCATTCTGACATATAAAATTCCTTAACTGGAAACTGTTTGAATTCTTAGACTATTCTGGATCCTGTATCAGAGAGCCTGACACACATCTTTCCTGTTTCCGCCTCAGGCTTCTACAATGTGGACACAAAATGCTCAGACACAATGTAGAAGCCAGATAATCCTTGCTTCCTTGGCCATGTCTTATATCCAAGCCTATACCTGTACCTTTGTAAGGGAAAGATCAGTCATAGATCAGAAGAAATGAAAACAATAAAACCAAGCATGTGAATGTCGAGCTTTATTTCTAATATTATTTAATTTTATTTCTAATATTTTCTTGGCTTTCTTCCTCTTCCTTTGTGCTTCCTGAGAGGAAGTATAACATTTGCTTATTTTCATAATTTATTCATCAACTACAACTGAATACCATAGACTGGTTCGCTTATAAACAACTAAAAATCATGTCTCTATTTCTCAGTTTTACATGCTGAGAGCTAGAAAAAAGAAGATCATGGAACCATGAAATATGACATCAGGTGTACATCTGGTGTGCTCCTAGTCTCTGGGTTGAACTTATTTCACTAATCACATTCATAATTTTTCTTACTCTCATATTTTTGTTGCTTAGATTTTTTCCTATTAAATTTTTTGAGACAGGATTTCTCTGTGTATCCTCAGCTATACTGGAACCTTCTTTGTAGACCAAGTTATCCTCAAACTCAAAGAACCACCTCTCTCTGCTTCCTGAGTGTTGTGAATAAAGCATAATCCCCTAACTCCACAAATGATAGCATAATATTTAGTTATAATATACCCATGTAATGTGATATATGGTGATTTTTCTATAAAATTCTGATGAGAAACTAAACAGGCAGACAGATATGGAATCTTTGTGTACCTACCTTGGAGGTTGTCAAGCATTAGCTTCTACAAACTAGGGCATGCAGCACTTATTCTGACAAAGCTACTATCACTGGCAAAATTACATCTCTAGAAACACTTCATTGTTTATTCATTGAAACTCATTAGGTTCCAGGGGATGGATATCTAAGCCTAATGGTCAAGAAGATGGCTCTGTGTAAACAAGATAGGTCACACAATAAAAATTCTTTCTTAGATTCATGAATCTAAGAAAGAATTATGTAGGGTGGCAGGCAAAGTTGATACTGGTGGGATGAAAAACGAGTGGGTGTGAGAAGGGTGAGTAATCATAGCACATCACAGATTGGAACTGTGAAAAAAACTAGAAGAGAGGAAGGGAGAAGAAAGGAATGGAAGTAGGAAGATATGAAACAAGCAAGCAAGCAAGTAAAAGAAAAAGAAAAGAAAGAAGGAAGGATGGAGAGAAGAAAAAGAAAAGAAAAAAAGAAAGAAACTCAAGACGGTGCTTAGCTACAAAATGTTGGCAACTCACCATATGCTGGTCTAATTAAAAGACACCCTCATTTAATGATAGTCAAATGAGTTAGGTTCCTTACTAGTTCTACAGAAAATGTTTTACAAACTTATATGTTGCAATATATAAGAATAATTTATAAACATATTGATCTCCTCCCTATATTGAAAGAAAAACAGACAGGATATTGGATTCAGTAGAGCTAAAGTCATGATGGATCATTTTAATATATAATACTTGACAATTTCCTCCTTTCTACAGGTAGGTGCATTGGGGTCTTTACATTTAGTTTGTATGAAAATCAGTTATTTCTCTTGTGAGGAGCTTTTAAAATAATTACTATATTGAGTTTTGTTTCTTTTACTTCCTTATCACTGTATTTATGCAATGATGATTGAATTTAAGGCAGCATTACTTATGTCATTCCTGAGTGTTCTTTATCTTTATTGGACCACATACTAAAAAGCATAACTGCAGCTCTGAGTTTAAAGCTGTATATTTCACTTTTTTGCTTTATTGAATTCCTTTATGCATCTTAACCTCAGCATCACTTAGGGTCAGAACTGGTGTTTTTGTCTTTTGGTTTTCTTCCTGGTCTCTTCTTTCTGAGTCCAATAGCCTTTCCTGGGTCTCTTGGTCATCCTTTCCAAATTGCACACTTCTACACATTGGGTTAATAGTAATTTGTCATTCTTGAATCCAGTCCTAAAAA
This sequence comes from Rattus rattus, assembly GCF_011064425.1. Taxonomy (NCBI): domain Eukaryota; kingdom Metazoa; phylum Chordata; class Mammalia; order Rodentia; family Muridae; genus Rattus; species Rattus rattus. The sequence goes on from NC_046160.1 coordinate 75,608,117, forward strand.
ACATTGAACTATGATGAACCTTTGGCCAAGTAACATGCTTTCTGAGCATTGTTTTTCAACCAGATAATTTTTAAGCTTGGCTAAAGTATTTTATCATATTAAGTATGTTTTGTGTTATGTTCTTTGTATGATAAATGATTTCTAAGTAGTCATAATAGATTCTATATTTACTATATCTTATGTGTTTCCTTGTACTATTTCATCTTTTAACAAAGGAAGTATATCATATATTAAAGATACATCACCCCTACAACTGGAAGCAATAAAGAACAGAAGAAAATGTGTTAGCCCATCAGGATAACCATCGAAAAATTAAAAGAATGTTAATTTCCATTATATTTTTAAAGAGAAGATAGCAGATAGCCACTTGGACAAGTTAAAAAAAAAAGAGCATGCAAATTCCCCTGAGCATCTCCACAGCAGGTACTTTGGGATGTCTAAAGGATCAAGGACGCACTATTTAAGAGTCTCAAACTCAGGTCATTTAGCTGCCCACCAGAATGGTCTTTGAAAGCCCAATCTTAGCCATTTCCTGCTTTTTACCACCTTTTCAACTTGAAAGTATCCTAGAATAACCTCTATCCAATACTTTCCCATAGCTGTCAAAAGGTTTAAAAGGATTTTATTAGACTAACGTTCACAGTTGAAACCTTTGAAGTATACTTTCTAGTTTAGGTAATACATTGGCAGGTGCTGTTTTATATCAAAGGGAAATCCGTCAATTAATAAATAAACATGACAGATGAAGTGACAGTGTTTTTCTCTTCTCTAACGAGAAAGCTAAAGAAATGGAGCACGGGCAATCTAAAGAGGAACGATTACCCTAAGGAAGAAAAGAGGTCTCCTGGGAATGCAAAAGGGCACACTAATAGATCTGTCAGAACCTTTCAGACATTGATGAAAAGAGTGTTTAATATTACAAAGACCCTAATCTACCACGGTCTTCATCTTAGATGCAGTCTAAACCAAGCTAAACAGAAAAAATTACATTGATAAAAAAAATAAAGCAAGATTTGGAAATTGTTTCAGTGGGGAATATTTTATACTACATGTGTAGGTATGTAAACAAGTTTGTGTCAATACATTGTACCTAATTAACATTCACATTAATATATTCGGGCTCATAAGATTTGTTCAAATGCTTTAATAATATAACTAAATAAAGTTTTACTCTGAGAGTAATGTAGGTATTACTGGCAATAGAGTGTTAAATCACAAAGAATTTGTCTTCATAAAATTGTAGTCAAGCATAATATAATGATAATGTGCTACATTTAATGGACACAATTATTTTGTCTATACTCATATATATTGTTATAATAAATAGACTTATTATCCTGTGGTTTATTGAAGAAGGAATATTATAATTGATTTTATTTTATTATTTCACAATTTAATGTTATAGGAGATGTATTAAGTATTTGGTAGATACTCATCTATTTTTAATTAAGACTGATAAAAATAGTACTATTTCATATCTTTTATGAACAACAGAGAAACTTACATTACTCAAGAAGTTGAAAGATTCATAAGGTCTCCTCCAAATTTATAAAAGCATCAAGTACTTGCTAGCGAGAGAAAGCTCTGCAAAGTTCCTTCGCGTGAAGCTCCAGTATTGTAGCTTTCTTATGGCATCACTCCTACAGGGATGATTTTTAAGAATGCATTGGTCTTCAAATCATGCAAGTTTATCCTCACAAGTATCTCAAATTATCTCATAGTTAACAGAGTTAGTCTTGGGTGAAGTCATTTCTTTTGTCTATCACTGGTACCTTATCTAGGGTGAATAGCCACATGTTAACATCGCCCCAGGAAAAGTCACATAATGTCTGTCTGAACTAAAAGCAAACATAGAAAAACATAATAGTTCAAATTTAGTAATATTGTATTTTATAAATATAAATTACTGTTAATATATCCTGAATTTGAGTGATTTTAATAAAAACCAATTTAATTTAATATAATACCCAAAATCAATTCAATAATAAAATTAAGTAAAATGTATACAATAAAACAGTACTAAAATAAAAATTGTATTAATACAAAGATTTTGTAGGCATTAACATATTCTACTAGTTCATACTTTCAAGTGATAAATTGAATAAATATTAAGCTGTTGCTTCTAATTTTTGTTTTGCCAAGAATCCTCATTCATTTACTTAAGGCAAACTTCCATTTTTTGACTGAATTTTTCAAATGTTTTGACAATGCTTTCATTTTAGCTTACATGTGTAGATATGGCTTTAATTCCTGTCTATTTGAAAAATCATGTTGTATTTGTAGTGAGCTAATGATGTGAGAGGGTTATGCTGCATTTTTCTCCAAAAGGTCCATTTATGTGCTTTGTGCTCCAGCACAAAAAAGAAATCTTGGCAGTTCAGATGTCCATATGTTCAGCATTTGAGCACAGGTGAGCACAGTCAGACCGGCTGCTACAGCACCAAATAATGATATCATGCAAATACAAGAAAATACCAACTGAAATGGGCACATGCACTAAATTGTGTTAGAAACAGAAAGTCATCAAAAATAATGGTTGTAGAAAGCCTATTCTAAATACATCAATGTTAGTTTTACAAAATTTAGGGTAGTGAAGTAAGTGAATACTTAGAACATCGAGTCTACCAATCAACAAAAAGCTAATGTACTGAATAAAAGTTTTTTTTAAATGAATTATAAATAAATAAATATTTCAAAAAGTGTTCAGAATTCTTAAATATCATAAAAGGTACAAAATAAAATTACTTTTAGATTTCACTTAAATAAGTTTGAATAACTATCACAAAGAGAGTAAATAACAATAAATATCGATGAGAACATTGGCACAGTGGAAAACTTTTACATTGTTATTGGAAGCTTAAAGTCATGTACCCTGCATGATTATCAGTGTGGTTGTCCCTTGAGAAATTATAAGCACACTAGAATATTATATGATTATTATACTCCTTTCTACCAAAGGAATCTAAATAAACACATCACAGAAATGCACCCATATATATTGACTGTGGCTCTATTTATAATAACCAAGATATAGAATCAGCCTAAATGTCCATCAACTGATGATGGATAAAGAAACCTAATGCAATTACACAATGAAGTTTATTCAGCCATATGAGAAATAGAAATCATAATATTTGAGTGAAATGGATGAACTCAGAAATCATTGCATAAACAAAATAAGCCAGGCCTCCTGACCTCCTGAGCCTGCCTCTCTCTCTCTCTCTCTCTCTCTCTATATATATATATATATATATATATATATATATATATATATATATATGTGTGTGTGTGTGTGTGTGTGTGTGTGTGTGTGTGTGTGTGTGTGCGTGTTTGTGTGTTATGTAATATGAAACAAGTGGAAACTATGAAAAGAGAAGAAAACACTTTAAGAGAGGTACAGAGGAAGAAGATAGTAATGGGATATTAAGTATATGGTGGTACAGGTGAGCATTCGGTAGTGAAGGAATGGAACCAGCAGGAGAAGGACAGGGTGACAGGAGAAAATGGAGAAATGGGCATAGAAAGATTGAGGGAAAGCCTTAGTTACTAAGCTCTCAGTACCTAGATTTCCTTATTATCTTTGTTATAACTGCATTTAGCTACCATTGGTAGCTCGTGACAGTATACATAGTAACTAGAAACAGACTCAAATAAGGTTAAGAAAAACCGGTAAATCATAATACAATAATCATGATATTTTGTTTTTATTGGTTATTTTATTTACATTTCAAATGCTATCCTCCCTCCCAGTTCCCCTAGAATCCCCCCTACTCCACTCCCCTTCCCCCTGCCCTCACAAGGTTGCTCCCCCAAGCATTCACTTTCCCACTCTGCCCCAGAACCCTATCATTTTGTCATCCTGGAGTATCAAGCCTTCACAGGACACAGGGCTTCCCCTCCCACTGACGCCAGACAAGGCCATTCTTTCTACACATACAGCTGGAGCCATGAAGCCCTCCATGTGTATTCTTTGGTTGGTGGCTTAATCCCTGGGAGCTCTGGGGTATCTGGTTGATTGATATTGTTGTTCCTCCCATGGCTGCAAACCTCTTCAGCTCTTTCAGTCTTTTCCCCAACTCCTCCATTGGGGTTCCCATGCTCAGTCTGCTGTTTGGGTGCAAGCATCCACATCTACATCAGTAAAGCTCTGACAGAGACTTTCCAGAAAATAGTTACTAATTTTAAAGAAAATCTGTATTTTTACACACACACAAAAACACACACACACACACAAACACAAACACACACACAAATATGTATAAAGTTTGCACACGGCAATAAGGGGAGAGAGAGAGAAAAGATGATTTTCTTATTTTTATTTTTTAAGAAATTAATTAATTGATTCTCACATATTACATTCTCGCCTCAGTTTCCCCTCACCTCTCTTTTCCAAGTTTCTTCCCTCTATATTCCTATTCTCCAGACCCACTTTTCTTCCATTTCCCTTCAGAAAAGAACAGCCCTCCCAGGGATCTCAATCAAACACTGTAGGTATAACAAGTGTCAGTAGGACTAGGAAAAGACCCCCTCATCAGGGCTGGACAGTGCAACCCTGTATAAAGGGTCTTAAAAGCATGTCACAAACTTTGTGAAATGTCAACTTTCTCAGTTTTAAAGTAAACTCTCCATGATTTAATAACAATAATTATGCGGTATGTTAATTTCATGACTATAATTCAAAAAAATACATGGAATGTAAAATGCAAAAAGATGCCCTACATGTCAAACTCAATTTAATAAACAAAATTCAGAAATAGCTATTACTGCTGCTGTCACAGAGGAGCATATCACTCATGTTCAGTGCCCTGAGTAACAATAACACCACAGCTGGAGTTTCAGCATTCCATCACATTACCACGAGTATATGTTCTATTCCATAGGACTTTTACATTTATAGTAATTATGGTATCAATCCTTTGTATTTCCTCTAGACCCTCAGCATTGTTTTATATTTGTTGAGCAGCAGAGACACATCATAGCTTCTCATATGAGTTGAGAATTCAGTAATGAGAAAGACAAAAATGAGGAGTGATATGGGAAATACAAGAAGATAAACATGTAGATAAATAAAACTATTAGCAATACTATTATAAACCCAATGAGCATGTGTGCTCTAGTTAATGACTCAAAATATCGTGTTAGAGTGAGTAAAGTTTGAAAGTTTGAGGAGAGATTACCCAAGTTGTAATGAAAAGAGATGAGGTCACTACTCAAAAATCAGGACAATACTGTTCCATCCAGCATTGCCAGATGGTTAGCAATTACAAATAAATAAATACATAATGTGGTGGTAGATAATAAAAAGTAACAAGAATTATGTGGAGTAGTGAGATGCTTCAATTCCTACTCAGTCATGGAGATCTGAGTATTAATTCGCAGAAGCAAATCAGGAAAACAACACCAGTACAAGCCTATAATTCCAATGTTTTGCTGGCTAGAAGGTACAGCTGAATTTTTTAGAATTACTGTAATAATAAGGAGGAAAGGGTTTGAGAACATTTACTGCTGGTTACATGTATACTCACACTCATGCACATGTGAACAAAAACATGGATATACACACATTTAGCCCTCACATATTATTTATGTACCACATAGAACAGATAAATAACATACAAAATACACATGCTCCACACACATGTACCACATATCACATACATAGTTTATTATATACATATGTACCATTCATATACCACACATTAAGTACACATCATACACATCATGCACACACATAGAAGTACTACTGACCATAATTTCCTGAGTTTGGCCATCTCAGGAACAGGTTTCAAGTTGATAGCAGGGTCAAAAGTGAGTTTATGTTCCCAGGCCCAGGAATCAATTCCACTCCTGCTTCTTCAGATGTTTCATTCTTGTCTGCTAGCCAGTAAGGGATACAAAGTGGGAAGTTGCAATTATCCTGTTCTCTAAATCAAAGCATACAACTCATAAATGCGCTGCTTCTTGATTTAATTGACTCCATGCATCTTGCCCACTCCTTTGCTCTTTATCATTCGAGATTCCAGATCAACGTCCAGGAAGGGACCTGATTGCAAAAGCCGACAAGTTAGATATTTTCAGAAATTAATTCTTTCAATTTGCTATTTTCCTTTTTAATTAGCTTTAAAAGTAACATTTTCCACATGGGGTCTTCATATATGTTCTATTTTTGTTGTTGTACATTTTCCCATCCAGTAGTAAGTTCTGTCATGGCAATATCCATTTCAGTTTTTTGAGATGACACTTACTAGTTTACATTCATCCCAAGAGTAATTATGGCTCTGCCTTTCTTCACATTTAAATGGCATCTGATTTGATTACTTTTCTTTTTTCTTTCTTTCTTATTTTGTTGTTCTGTTTTTCATGATGGTAGCCATTCTGATTAGGGTGAGGTGAATTTTCACAATAGACAAAAAAAGCTAATTTTGAGATAAAGTTCATGGATTATGAGTGCTACTTTTAGATATAGGAGGGAGAGAGTTTGTCTTAAACACCCCACAAAATCGTGATCACATTAAGGTACAAGATCATACAACCAAAGTTACTCCTAAATTACAACTCTGTTTCTTATACGTGTGTGTGTGTGTGTGTGTGTGTGTGTGTGTGTGTGTGTGTGTGTGTGTGTATTCTTTAAGGGATATAAAGGCACAATTTTACACAATGCTATGCATCCAGCAGTGACCTTGATTTAGTGGGAGTTCACTCATATTTTGATATATTGAATGTTCCTAAACGTCAGGTGTTCCAAACAACTTGAACATTCTATTTCAGTCCTAAAATATAGTAGCAATTTTAAAGTTAGACTATTGATGTTTGTTGAGAGAGTTAAATTAAAATAAGTCTTGACATTTTTTTCTCTGATGGCTGAAAGAATAAATGTACAAGACCAAGTATAAAAACTACAAGAACTAAATATCTGATCCTGCAATCCCTGTTTTCATCCTCCCAGAATGGTACATTAATGGAACTCATCAGATCACTGTGTATTCCCTCCCAACACTGAGGATAGGGTTGTCCCTCAGAGAAAAATGGTTAGTGGAAGGGAAAAGGGATGTCTGGACTTACTAATAAGGCCAAACATCAGTTCAATGGAGTTTAAAAAAGCAGCAGACACTTATTGATTCGACAGATATTTATTGATTTCACCAAATATTTACTAAATTGCCACTGTTTTCTACTAAATGTCTCAAATATTCTTACTTTAATTATTTTATTATCATTTATATAAAAATCCAATAATTTGCAGTTATTCCATAGTCTTACAGACCACGAAAATAGGAGAGCCCTACAGAATGCTTTTTTTACTGGTTACTGGTTTTTTTTTTTTCCTTCTTAGTTTGATGTTTTCTAATTTTTATTTTTGAAATACTACAGCTGTCCAGTTGGACAAGTCATAATGTAAAACCATAACCAAACTAATGCCATTTCATCATATTATTTTTACGTTGTTGAAGGCTCAGGAAGAAAGAGAACAATTATAGCTAAGTGGAACTAAAATAGGTTAGAGAAGCACAAAATATTTATTATACTTTCCCAATTACAAATGACACTGCATTACTCATAGTAAAAAGTCACATTCATAAACATCACCAAGTAAAATATAAGACTGGTCATGGATGACAGAAAGAAAACCAGGTATATCTGCCCTAAAGCTTCACCAACATTAGCTACTGAATTGTATCCATAGATATTAAAATAGTCAGGGCTTCTGAGCAGGGACTAGGTGAGCAGGCATCTGATTACCAATCAGAGAGCCAAAGCCAAAACCCCAAATCCATATGTAGACTTTCTTAGAGAACAGGCCAGTTCGACAGCATTTTCATAAAAACTGAAAGAGGTTCCTCTAAGGGGTTGGGGGTCAGCATTTGCTCTTGTCTAGGATGGCAAGTCATAAATGGGCATCTCTTCTCTTGACAGCTGTAAACCATGATTCCTCATTTGGTCTCTGATAACTATAAATGTGTTAGTAATTTGGAGTGTGTGTCTGTGTGCCTGAACATGCATATATGTGCGTACTTGTAAAGTGTGTGCTCACTTGTATATGTAAGACAAAGGTTGACACTGGGTGTCTCCTTTAATTACCTTTCTTCTTATTTTTGGTACTGTATCTCCCACTGATCTTGGACTTGACGGCTTGACTGTCTAGCTAGGGAGCCTCAGCGATCCTTCGGTTTCCACTTCACCATGCTGCAGTCAGGGTTTTCAAACCCTTTAGTGTGAAATTAAGAAACTGCTCTGTGTCTTGTCCAAGTGGTTTTTGATTTTTCTGCTCACTTTTTTACATACTTAAAAGCAAAAATGCTAACACACATGTGCTCCATCAGCATTTACATTATTATACCAATAATGAGCCAACAATTTTTTATAATAGGTTTTAATATTACTGGATAAGAGAAAGTTAACTTCCTTTGAGATGGGTAAAAGTTTGCTGTATTTTTACTTCAACTCTTTGCTGAAAACCAAACTAGACAGACTAAACTTTACTTTTATGAGGATATTTTTTTTTTGGTTCATTCACTCTCACTTTAATAATGTTGGTACTATTATAAAGTGTTTTTTTTATTAAATCAGAATTGACAGGCTTTACTTAGCATATTCTACATAGGACTGAAATATTTTGCTATACACAAATTTTTGTATAAAGCATATTTCACTTGTAGAATTATGTTTTTGATAGAATAATATTAAGAATAGATTATTTCCTGTGATACTTATTGTGAATTTTCACACAGAACGCTCTATGAAATAACCCAATAAACAAGTTAATGATTAAATTAAGAATTTTATTTTAATATATACTAATAATAGAAATATTTCTCTCATATTTTCACTTCAATTAGTTATTGAGTTTTCGTCTCAGAAAAATAAATATATTTTACAGATCATAGCATAAATTTTACTTTGCTTTTATGAAAAAGTGTTATAACATTTATTAAATTAATACCAATTACTAAATTATTAAAGTATACCTTTAAAAGTATTATTTTACATCTAATCATTTGATATTGTCATTAATATTTAAGTAGATAGGCTTTCTGTGTAGGGCTGAGAATAATTTATAAACCAGAATTAAGAATTTAGAAATTTATATCATTTGAACTAATTGCAATGAAATAGTCATATTGTTTTCATCTTCTGCTTTGATATAAGAAGTTTTTTAATTTTCCCGCATTTTTCTGTCATAATTGAAAATTTGAAATTGTATCATTGGAATTAAAATTGAAATAATTAATTTATATAATATGATATGTTGGTGTACATATACACTGTTTTAAATATGTGTGTGTGTGTGTGTGTGTGTGTGTGTGAAATTGCATCATTAGGGAGACAAACAGGCCAACTAGGGCTATATAATGAAATCATGTCTTCAAATTTAATAAATGGATATTTAGGTAGGAAGATACATAGATTAAAAAATTAAAAGGCCACATTTATCTCCTCTAATAACATTGAACTACGGAAGAAGTCACATCATCCTTTGTGATCAGTAGACTCCCACTATGCCATTTGTATGCATTTAGGAGATCAACAGAATGACTATGATTTACTTGATATGATACATTATAGGATTTCTTCTGGTTAAATTACATTCTTGCTAGTTGAGTTTCAAATTTTCAGTCTAGCAGTAATTATAGAAATGAAGATAATAATAACCATTATGAACATTACTATTATTACCTGCTTTTCTTCTGGTTTATTTTATGCCAAGTACTATTCTATGATCTTTAATAGAGCCATATGAAAAATTTGATGATTAGTACTTACAATGTTCTCCCTTTATATTTCAGAGAAAATTACACGAGATCCAGGTAACTTTTAAATTTCATAGTCAAGAACCTGAGAACTGGGTATTGGTACCTAATCAAGCTGTCACAGGAGAAAAGCCCCATTTTCATTAGGCAATGCTGTTTTCCAGTTTTGTGCCCATCATTGTAAAAGTGGACATTTAAAATATATTTTATAATGTCAGTCATTACATTTCAACATACAATGCCTGATTGCTCTTGAGAAATCAAAATTACATTCAAATACTTGCAGAGTGATTCTTTTTTCTTAATTCTTTTATTATTAAAATATACCATGAATTTATACATAGTACCTTGTATCGAGTTTGTGTTATTGAGTATTTCCATGTTAGTGCGTCTTTTGCAAGGTATCAGGTAGTAGAAGCAGAAAACCCCAGGGGTTCTGTGTGTGACAGATAACAATTCCCTTCACTTTTCTTAAAAGTTTCAAATAATTTCATTCCAGTTCATTTTCAATGATGCAGCTGATCAGATAATTCTATGTTCTATAGGTGACTTGCTTGATTAATTTGAAATTTTAACTTATTTCATTTTAATGAGCAGCTTGAGCTTCAGGAGAAAGTAGCACATATCACATAAATCTCTGTTGGACCTGGATATGTGATCAATATTATTCTGTTAAGTATTCAGATTTCAACAATGTCCATGTAGTCTCCTCCATTCTCAGTGACAATGTCTTTCATATGCTAGGGTGTGGAAAATTGATGCCAATATTTTGGCAAGTTATTTTCAATACATAATATACTTCTCCCCATCCCGTGTGTGTGTGTGTGTGTGTGTGTGTGTGTGTGTGTGTGTGTGTGTGTGTGTGTGCATGAAAATTGATGTCAGAGAACTGTTTGATAGAGTCCATTCTCTCTTTCCACCTTGTGGTTCACAGGTCATCAAGCTTGTCAGAAATCTCCTTTACCTCAACTGAATGAAAATCAAAATATCTGGTTGACATTTCTTTTTTTGAGTTGGGATCCGTCCTAACTATGGCATAAGAATTTTCCTCGGGATTTCTAGTAACAAAAGGAAAATATATAAAAAGAAAGCCTAAGGCTATAGTGTGTCTACAAGTATGTGTACATGTGTGTGTGCACATAGGTATGTGCTTGCATATGCATGTCTCTGTGGGTGCATGTGAATGTGGTGTTCAGAGACTAGCAGACTAGCATTTGGTAAACTTCTGAATCGCCCTGCATCTTGTTCATTGTGACATGGTCTTTCAGTAAACAGAGAATTCATTGATTTAATCAGTCTAGCTGGTCTGTCTGCTTGAGGGATCCTTTGTCTCCACCTCTGGCAGGTTGTAGGTACAGGCAGACTAGCATATTTGCCAGGAATTTATTTGGGTGATAGTGATCTAAATTCTGGTCTTTCTTTTTGTGCAGCAAGTGTTTCCCCATCAAGCAATCATAGTTATTGTTTTAAAATACAATGACATTATCTGTGACTATTACTCAAGTAATTTAAGAACAAATGGTTCATCTGGCTTACCCTTATTGTCTTTCAAAATATTTTTGATTAAAAGAAAACAGTTTTAACTTTGGTTGGATTGGTTGAAACAAATTCACAGAAATTATTCATGAAGTAATTATTTTTAACCTAAACCAACTAGATATGTATTATACTATGTACAAATTTATAGATGTCAAAATATTTTATCCAAAATATAATTCCATATTTTGCATTTTAATGAGAGAAAAATGTTATTTAATAATGCATTTTTTACACTAAAATATTCAAAACTCTTATCCAGTGATCCATGTATTGGTAAAATCTCTAGAATACAAACTTCCTTTAGTCTGTTACTGGACCATTGAGCACAGAAAGAGAAGTGTAATATGCCTTCTTTTTAATATAGTCAACTGTGTAATAGGAAGATCTTAGGAAGAGCTTAGAGTTGAGTAATAGTGATCTTAGACCACAAACAACTGCATTAATATCTGAAATTAGAAACAGAATATGGACAAAGCTTTAAGACAAATATACAGCTATGAAAACAAGGAGGGCTTACCAATACTCAAGAATATTATGCATTTCAGAAAACTGAAATATTGAAAAATTTCTAATTTAGATTCAGCCACAAAAATAGTTAAGGTGACTGCCTGCCCAGCTGGTGCTCTCTGCTGGGGCAGATCATTAGATAGTTTGCTCCTCTGAAGACAGCACAGCCTGAAGGCATGCCAGGAGGTCTACTCCACAGAGGGCAACTTGTAAGACCTACATCTGCCCCTGGGAGCCCAGTGAACTTGGGACTCATCACCCCCAATACCCATACCCTACTGCAGAATTCCACTCTGCTTGGGCCCAGCATCTTCTGCCTAGGCAGATTGGCAGGTAGTCTGCTCCTCTGAATAGCACAGTCTGAAGGCATTCCAGGAGGTCCACTGAACACAAGGCAACTGGACAACTGACACCACAGTATGAAAGTCTTCTGGGAAACAGAAACCACAGACTGTAGCTCACTCCCCTTAGAGAACATCTACACACATGGCAACAGCTTGACAGCTTCTCTGAAGAAGGAAAAGTCTGAAGACCTCCCAGAAGATCTGCTGCCACCTGGGCTACAGATCAGCAGCTCCTCTGCCCCTCTGAAGAACCCACAGTCAAAAGGCCCCACAGGTGGTCTGCAACAGCCAGGCATAGGTCTACCAGGAGACCTGAAGCAACCTAGGGAAAAAAGAGGCAGACTCCAGAGAGATACACCCAGACCAGCAAATACCAGGAATAACAAGATGGCAAGAGGTAAGTGCAAGATCATAAGCAGCAGAAGCCAAAATATATTGGCATCATTAACCAACTTCTCCCACCACAGCAAACCCTGAACACACCAACACACCTAAAAATAAGGAAGCTGACCTAAAATCCTATCACATGAAGATAATAGAGTCCTTTAAGGAGGATTTAATTAACTCACTGAAAGAATTCAGAAAAGCATAGGTAAACAGGTAGAAGCCCTTAAAGAGTAAACAAATAAATCCCTAAAGAAATACAGGAAAACATAATCAAACAGGTGAGGGAATTGAATAAAGTGATCTAAGACCTAAAAGAGGAAGTAGAAACAATAAAGAAAACACAAATGGAGGCAACATTGGAAATGGAAACTTAGCAAAGAAGTCAGGAATTACAGATGTAGGCATTCACCAACAGAATACAAGAAATAGAACAGAGAACCTCAGGTGTAGAAGATACCATAGAAGTGATTGATACAACTTTCAAAGAAAATTCAAAACAAAGCAAAGAAACAAATAATTCTTAACCCAAAACATCCAGGAAAGCCACAAGACAATAAAAAGACAAAATGTAAGAATAATAAGAATCAAGTAGAGCAAAGATTTCCAGCTCAAAGAACCCATAAATGTCTTTAGCAAAATCATAGAAAACTTCCCCAACCTAAGAGATGGCCATAAATGTACAAGAAGCCTATAGAGAAAAACAAATAAATGGAACCAGAGGAAAAAATCCTCTCACCACATAATAATTAAAACATTAAACACACAGAACAAAGAAAGAATATTAAAAGCTGCAAGGGAAAATGAGGCAAATCTATTAGAATTATATCAGATTTCTCAACAGAGAAACTAAAAGCCAGAAAAGCTGGTCAGATGTCATACAGACCCTAAGAGAACACAAATGCCATCCCGGGCTACTATACCAGCAAACCACTCAAACAACATAGATGGGGAAAACAAAATATTCCAGGCCAAAATCAGATTCAAAATGTGTCTATCCACCATTCTAGCCCTACAAAGGATTTTAGAAAGAAAACCCAACATATGGAGGGTAGCTACACCAAAGAAAAAACAAAATATTAATCACTTCACAACAAACTCAAAAGGAGAGAACCACATGGACATAACATAATGCCACCTACAAAAACAAACATAACAGGAACTAAAAATCACCTGTCTTTAATATATCTCAATATTAATGGACTCAACTCACCTATAAAACTACACAAGCTGACAGTCTGACAGTATACAAATAAGATCCAGCATTTTACTGCATAGAAGAAACACATCCCCATAAAAAAGACAGACATTATTTCAGAGTAAAAGACTGGAAAAATGTCTTCCAAGCAAATGGTGCTAAGAAACAAGCTGGAGATGCCATCGTAATAACCAATGAAATAGATTTCTCAATCAAAAGTTATCAAGCGAGATGAGAATGCACTTCATATTCATCAAAGGGAAAATCCACCAAGAGAAAGTGTCAATTCTGAACATATATGCCCGAAATGCATAGGCACATATATTCATAAAAGAAACTTTATTAAAGCTCAAAACACACATTCAACACCACACTATAATATTGGGAGACTTCAATACCATACTCTCACTAACAGACAAGTCATTGAAACAAAAACTAAACAGAGACAGTGAAACTAATAGAGGTTATGAACCAAATGGATCTAACAGATATTTACAGAACATTTCACCCTAAAACAAAAGAATACACCTTCTTCTGAGCACCTTATGGTACCTTCTCCAAAAATCAATCATATATTCAATTACAAAACAAGACTCACCTGTGGAATGATGTCACAGGTGAGGTAGGTACAAAATAGAATGAGGCCTGTCATTGGACGAGAAGGAAAGATGAGTGGGAGAAGGGAAGGGAAGAGACTGGAAAGGAAAGGAGGGTGAGACAGGGGGAGATGGCAAGAGTAGAGGTGGAGAGAATAAGGAGGCTGACATTAAGATTCCACTCTGTGTATTTACAAGTTGTTATGAATGTTCTTAAGGGATGGAAATACATAGAGCTTTGTATGTTTAGGTGGGCAATTATATCTTATCTATTAGATCAGAGGTTATTGTGTTGTTGTGTTCTTTCATGTGCAGATTTAAGTGTAAGAGAGTGTACGGCAGCTAGTCTGGGCCACCATGGAGTTGGGATGCGTTCTTCTGGCAAAATATCTAGCAGCTATCTTGGAGCACTTTGGTGATGGACCTAGCTGGGTAAAAAAAAAAAAAACCATTTTATTTTATAATTGTACAACAACACTCACCTGATAAAAGATTGAAATACCCCATGCATCCTATCAGATCACCATGGTCTGATGCTGGTCTTAAATAACAGCAAAAAGAACAGAAATCTCGCATCCACACATGGAAACAAAGAAATGAAGAATTAATGGAATTCAGTAAAAATGATGACCCAACATACCAAAACTTATAGGACACAATGAAATCAGTGCTAAGAGGAAAATTCATAGCACTAAGTGCCTTGGTAAAGAAATTGGAGAAATCCTACAACAGCAACTTCACAACACACCTGAGAGCTCTAGAACAAAAAGAAGTAAACACACCCAAGAGAAGTAGAAGACAGGAAATAGTCAAACTCAGGGCCTAAATCAACCAAATAAAAACAAAGAAAACAATACAAAAAAAATCAACAAAACCAAAAGCTGGTTCTTTGAGAGAACCAACAAGATAAAGAAATCCTTAGCCATACTAACCATATGGCACAAAGACAGTATCTAAATTAACAAAATCAGAAATGAAAAAGGAGACATAGCAACAGAAACTGAGGAAATTTAAAAAAAAAAATCAGATCCAACTACAAAAGCTTATACTCAACACAACTGGAAAATCTAAATGAAATGGATGAATTTCTAGAAAGATATCATGTACCAAAATTAAATCAAGAGCATGTCCTATCCCTGAAGGAAATAGAAGTCATTAAAAAACTGAAAACCAAAAAAATCCTAGGGCCAGACGGCTTTACTTCAGAATTCTACTAGACCTTCAAAGAGGACATAATAACAATATTCCTCAAAATATTCCATAAAGTAGAAACAAAAGGAACAATACCTAATTCATTCTATGAAGGCCCACACAAGGACCCAACCAAAAAGGAGAGCTTCAGACCAATCTCAGTTATGAATATCGATGCAAAAATACTCAAAAATTTTTTGGAAATCAAATTCAAGACCACATTTAAACCACCATTCGCCATGATCAAGTAGGCTTCATCCCAGGGATGCAAGGTTGATTCAATATATAAAAATCCATTACTGTAATCCACCATATAAACAAACTTAAAGAAAAAATTCACATGATCATCTCCTTACATGCAGAAAAAGAATTTGACAAAATACCCTTTCATGTTAAAAGTATTGGAGCAATCAGGAATTTAAGTCCTATACCTAAATATAATAAAAGAGATACTTGAAGCAATCCCACTAAATGGTTGGAGGACCATCTAGAATGCACCAGAGACCTTGGAAGAAGTGATCTACAGTGGCAAGTGAGAACTAGTGGAGCCCACCTCCAGCAGAAAGACAGGGCATCAAGTGAGGGATGGAGTTGCCAACCCACAGTCAAAAGTTCTGACCCATAATTGTTCCTGTCTGAAAGAACTGCAAGGACGAAAATGGAGAGGAGCCTGAAGAAAAGGAGATCCAGTGAATGAGCCAAAGTGGGATTCAGCTCAGTGGGAGGCCACAGGGCCTGACACCATTACTGAGGCTATGGAGCATTCACCAAAATGGCTCTACCATGACTGCCGTCTGAAAGACCCATCAAGCAGCTGAAAGAGTCAGATGCAGATATTTATACCCAACCAATAAACAGAAGCTGCTGACCTCTGTAGTTGAATTAGGGAAAAGCTGGATGAAGCTAAGAAAGAGGAAAACCCTTAATAAGACCAGCATAAAATTTGGAGTGAAAAAAAAAACAGATTAAATTAAAACAAAACAAAACAAAAAAGAATAGTTAAAGTAAGATATATAAAATAATATAACTTCTTAATAATTTTAAGTCCAAAGATTAAAAATTTGAAAGAAATAAGATGTATTCTATACATTTTAAGTACATGAAATTAAATACTATCAATGTGATTACAAAAGCAGGTCAGAGCAGCCCATGAAAGTGAAAGTTTGGTTGTGACATTCATTAAAAAAAAATAAACCTTAACTGTCTGATATTTTTTTATCAGCAGAGTATTAGTTTTCAATGCCAACAAATTCTCACACTCATATCTTGTTATTTATGTGATAAACAAACTATTCCCTTCTCCTTTATATTGCTTGATTGTGTCAATTTACATGATACTCTTATATACTTGGTTGGTATTTTTATTATTACTTATTTTAGTTGCCTGCTTGCTTTTTAATGAGAGAAAGATAGATCATGGGTTTAGGTAAATGAGGAAGTGAGGAGAATCTGGGAAGAGTTGGGAGGAAAACTCATGATCCAAATATACTGTATGAAAAAATATATTTTGAATGAATGTAGTACTGAATATTGTTTAAGCTAATTAATTCTCAGTTCAACTGGTCAAGATGGGCAGCTCCTTGCTCTCAGAACTATCACAGAAACTTTTCGTTCCATATGAGCCTTTCCGTTTTAATGTATTTGTTTTCAAACTAGTCAACTACCTAAACCAGGCTTATAACACTGTGTTTTAATGATCAAATGCTGCATCAGTCTAATTATTTGAGAATCAGGTTCATTACAAAATAGAATGTTGACATGATGTCTCCAAACCACATTTATCTTGTGTTTTCTTGATTTTTAAAAATAATGAGACTGTCATTTGGTGACATGTGGGCAGTCTGTGAATTGATATGCATTAATACAAGTATTCAAAATAATGTTATTAATATCAATATTGTCCAGCTTGTTTTAGAAACTTCTCTATGAATGGGACACAGGTTATATATTTTAATTGTGAGGCATATTTTGGAATTTGTGAAGATTTAGGCATATAGTTTTAAAGATCAACATAAGCATGAAAAGCTAGAAATTGTTGAAGGATTTAATGGATACAGACAGTACAGTAATATTCTTAATCATTTTAAAATGTAAGTTTTATTTTTAGGACAGAAGTTCAAATTATAATAGCCAATCCAATCTTGTTGATAATTAATACATATTAAATGAAATTCACATATGATATAAATGTACATAAAAATAATTTATATGTAATAAAATTCTCCACAGACAGTGAAACATTTGAGGATATAAAATGGTGATATATATGTACTTTTCCACATCATACTGGAACACTGGTGTGACATTTTGGTATTTTTATTATCACTCTACAAAATCTTTAATATTTTTTCTTTTTGGTTTATCATCTCTGTGATTCATTTATTGACTCATATCTCCTTTATTAAAAACCTTTGATAAGATGAAACACTCAAGTGCTGTGTTGTGTCATGATGCTGTACACAGGATTTGTAGAAGTATGACAGAACAAGGTCACCCAGACAGAGAAACTTAGAGATCAGTGTGTGCAATGGAATAATACAAGACCCTATGTAGCAAAGTGAATTTTCAGAGTATACTGCAATTCTTTTAGTTATAATCTTATATTTTCTCTTTTATTTGGAAGCCATTTCCCTTTCCATAATTCTCCTTAAGTATATAAACTACATTCACATAAGATTATAAGACAAATTGTGCAGCATACATGTGTGTTTCTATTTTTATCTTTCCCAATTGTTTTATCAGTAAATCATCTCTTTGGCAGTTCAAGGACAAACTCTTCCTAAAGAGCATATTGACAAAAGGTTAAAAAATTTTAATAATGTGATACCTATATACTAAATATCATGAAGCTATATAATTTTCAACAAATATGCACTATCCTAAATATGGAAATTATATATAAAATGCATAAGCATACACACTATTTATGCATGTAGGTGGAAAATAATATATATATATATTAATAAAATGTTTGAGGTTATTAATTTATAAGTCATTTCACAATTTTCTAAACTTAATGTGGTATGATTTGCTCTTGTTCTCAAAGAACTCACAGAAATCCTATGCTATAGTGTTACTGTTAATAAATTGCTTCCCCCTGGTAATAAATAGCTCCCCCTGGTAATGAATAGCTCCCCCAAAATAATATCTGTTGTAAACCTGCCAAATCATACTCATGTGTTCATTGCTCAACAAACTGAGGTATGGTTCTGTCTAAATAGACTCATGTTCATATAGCAATAGTAGTTATGTATATTACTTTTTCAAAAATCATCTATGTTGATTGCTCCCATTCTCTTGTCTCTGAGGTAATCATTATGGCTTTAACTCTTGAATGTCTCTAATTCAGATAGGTTCTTTTCCATTTCTTTTTTTTTTTTTTTCGGAGCTGGGGACCCAACCCAGGGCCTTGCGCTTCCTAGGCAAGCGCTCTACCACTGTGCTAAATCCCCAACCCCTCTTTTCCATTTCTTAAGGCTATATATAACAGGGTCTTATACCACGATAAAATCACTTGACTTTCTTTGTTAATATGAGTTTTTTTTTCTTCTGTTTAGTCTTCATGTTTCATCTATCTCAGTTTATGAATGTTTTAAAGGACATTTTCTTGCAATAATTAAATATGCTATGTGAAGCTTCATAATAATAATAACAACAACAAAAACAACAACAACAGGGGATAAGATTCTAATTTTTTTGCTCTTCCGATTTCTCTTATTGCTTGGAGCCATAAAACGAAAACACCAACTACTAAAAGCCATGCAAATCATATTAGCCTACTTCTTACCCACTGCTTCTCCCACTGTGTGGAAGCTTTGGAGACTTGTATGTTATATGTTAGGTCTAGAGTTCTGCTGTATGATAGAATGCAACAGAGGAACATTTGGGAGAAGAGCTTATTACAGTGAATCTTAAGCTTATTCTGTAAATAAAGTCACAAAGCTTACCAAGTTATATGTATTAAATGCATGCAACTTGTGTAGGTCATTTATTCTCCAGTACATCTATTTTAAAATGAATCCAAGTCCTAGTACATCAACTATTCTTTTTATAGTCAAAGGAAAGAAACAAATATGAACAGAACTTCTATATATGTATCTGCCAGTTGAGTGTTTATAGAATTATAATGCTTCTGACATGAAAGACCTAATCTAAGCCTTTGAAAAACCATATCTCTTGAGTGCTCAGAGCCATCATAAGCAACCTTTCCTTATCTAAACTGGTTCTCTGTAAGCACGGATAATAATCTAGAATTATGATAGTGATAGTCAGCTTGGATGTGAACCTACAGTCCACAGAATCACAATGTTAGGATGAATCTTTTCTGACTATATCCCCTCTTCTATATATTTATCTCCATTTCAGCCACTTTGATTGTTGTGCTTTTATACTGCTGCTATTTTGAAAAGATGTATCCTTGTGGAGAATAGGATTTCTCCAATGTCTTATGTGGAAACATGTTCTTTGATCAGTGGATGAAGAGAGAGAGAGAGAGAGAGAGAGAGAGAGAGAGAGAGAGAGAGAGAGAGAGAGAGAGAGAGCTCAAAGAAGTATAATTTCTGGTGTTGTCAAACTTGACGGGATACTAACGTTAG
The DNA here is from genome assembly GCF_011064425.1 of Rattus rattus. Lineage (NCBI taxonomy): Eukaryota > Metazoa > Chordata > Mammalia > Rodentia > Muridae > Rattus > Rattus rattus. The sequence goes on from NC_046160.1 coordinate 75,628,220, forward strand.
TCATGTCTGCTTTTCAGTGAGCCTTTCCCTATGACAAAGGTCAGAATTAGTACTTTAAAATTTTGAGATTCATTAATTAATGACATTACAGAACATCCCCAGCTATGTTCACACTCAGCTATTTAAATGTTGCTGCTGCTGTTCTCTATGATTACAACCGTTCGGCAAAGGTAATAAACCAGTGTTGCCCCAATCCAATATTGTACATCTAATTAACATTAAATATTTAGGATATGTGTTAAAATATAAAAATGTACATTGCTTTCCTTGTATGTATCCCAAACCATTAATCAAAATTATTATCTTTAGAATGTTAGTGAAACCATCTTAAGTTTCTCAGTAATACTCAATTACCAGTTGCTATCAACACACAAAGTCAAATTGCTCCTTAGCACAACTGACACGTGTGAGAGGAGGTGGTATGACGATTATGCATTCACCGATATTCTATTAAGTCATACAGTAATTATTTGTCAAAAGAATAAAAAAGTTCTCTTCCCCATTAAAATAAACAAATGATTAAAATTTCCATCAGTACTCTACGTGGGGACATGATTAAATTTAATCGAGGATTTGTCTAAAAATCATTTGCTGAAAGCAAATATTAAATAAGAAACTTGCAATTGAAATATTTTAGTCAGTTTTAAAGCTTTGTTTATATGTCCATTTAAATTTGTTCATTTTTGTTATTATTTATCAGAGGAAAAGACAAATGTTGAATCATACTTAAAAACACAGATCTCAAAACAAGAGAAAAGACCTAGGGAACAATTCTTTTCAAAACTGTCTGATATAATTAGAGGTGGTTTTCAAACTCAGTCCACTTGCATTGTAATGGAAGTGTTAGTTAGAAATGTGCTCTGATTACCCTTTTGCTTACTTGCTGTGTCCTACTTTATCATCTAATACAGGGTAGAATGTATACATTTATCTTTCCCACTGCTGTGACAAAAGGTCTGAGGGTGAGCAGCTTTTTTTAAATTTTTTTTCTTCATCTTTATTAAATTGGGTATTTTATTTACATTTCTTTTTTTTTTATTATTTCTTATTTACATTTTGAGTGTTATTCCCTTTCCCGGTTTCCAGGCCAACATCCCCCTAACCCCTCCCCCTCCCCTTCTTTATGGGTGTTCCCCTCCCCATCCTCCCCCATTGCCGCCCCCCCCAACAATCTAGTTCACTGGGGGTTCAGTATTAGCAGGACCCAGGGCTTCCCCTTCCACTGGTGATCTTACTAGAATATTCATTGCTACCTATGAGATCAGAGTCCAGGGTCAGTCCATGTATAGTCTTTAGGTAGTGGCTTAGTCCCTGGAAGCTCTGGTTGCTTGGCGTTGTTGTTGATAAGGGGTCACGAGCTCCTTCAAGCTCTTCCAGTTCTTTCTCTGATTCCTTCCACGGGGTCCTGTTCTCAGTTCAGTGGTTTGCTGCTGGCATTCGCCTCTGTATTTGCTGTATTCTGGCTGTGTCTCTCAGGAGAGATCTACATCCGGCTCCTGTCTGCCTGCACTTCTTTGCTTCATCTTGTCGAATCGGATGGCTGTATATGTATGGGCTACATGTGGGGCAGGCTCTGAATGGGTGTTCCTTCTGTGTCTGTTTTAATCTTTGCCTCTCTATTCCCTGCCAAGGGTATTCTTGTTCCCCTTTTAAAGAAGGAGTGAAGCATTCACATTTTGATCATCCGTTTTGAGTTTCATTTGTTCTAGGCATCTAGGGTAATTCAATCATTTGGGCTAATAGCCAATTATCAATGAGTGCATACCATGTATGTCTTTCTGTGATTGTGTTAGCTCACTCAGGATGATATTTTCCAGTTCCAACCATTTGCCTACGAATTTCATAAAGTCATTGTCTTTGATAGCTGAGTAATATTCCATTGTGTATATGTACCATTTTCTGTATCCATTCCTTTATTGAAGGGCATCTGGGTTCTTTCCAGCGTCTGGCTATTATAAATAAGGCTGCTATGAACATAGTGGAGCACGTGTCTTTGTTATTTGTTGGGGCATCTTTTGGGTATATGCCCAGGAGATATATAGCTGGGTCTTCAGGTAGTTCAATGTCTAATTTTCTGAGGAACCTCCAGACTGATTTCCAGAATGGTTGTACCAGTCTGCAATCCCACCAACAATGGAGGAGTGTTCCCCTTTCTCCACATCCTCGCCAGCATTTGCTGTCACCTGAGTTTTTGATTTTAGCCATTCTCACTGGTGTGAGGTGAAATCTCAGGGTTGTTTTGATTTGCATTTCCCTTATGACTAAAGATGTTGAACATTTCTTTAGGTGTTTCTCGGCCATTCGGCATTCCTCAGCTGTGAATTCTTTATTTAGCTCTGAACCCCATTTTTAATAGGGTTATTTGTCTCCCTGCGGTCTAACTACTTGAGTTCTTTGTATATTTTGGGTATAAGCCCTCTGTCAGTTGTAGGCTTGGTAAAGATCTTTTCCCAATCTGTTAGTTGGCATTTTGCCTAACCACAGTGTCCTTTGCCTTACAGAAGCTTTGCAGTTTTATGAGATCCCATTTGTCGATTCTTTTTCTTAGAGCCATCGGTGTTTTGTTCAAGAAATTTTCTCCAGTGCCCATGTGTTCAAGATGCTTCCAAACTTTTTCTTCTATTACTTTGAGTGTATCTGGTTTGATGTAGAGGTCCTTGATCCACTTGGATTTAAGCTTTGTACAGGGTGATAAGCATGGATCGGTATGCATTCTTCTACATGTTGACCTCCAGTTGAACCAGCACCATTTGCTGAAAATGCTATCTTTTTTCCATTGGATGGTTTTGGCTCCTTTATCAAAAATCAAGTGGCCATAAGTGTGTGGGTTCATTTCTGGGTCTTCAATTCTATTCCACTGGTATATCTGTCTCTGTAGCAATACCATGCAGTTTTTATCTCTATTGCTCTGTAATACTGCTTGAGTTCAGGGATAGTGATTCCCCCTGAAGTCCTTTTATTGTTGAGGATAGTTTTAGCTATCCTGGGTTTTTTGTTATTCCAGATGAATTTCCAAATTTTTCTGTCTAACTCTCTGAAGAATTGTGTTGGTATTTTGATGGGGATTTGCATTGAATCTGTAGATTTCTTTTAGTAAAATGGCCATTTTTACTATATTAATCCTACAAATCCATGAGCATGGGAGGACTTTCCATCTTCTCAGATCTTCTTCAATTTCTTTCTTCAGAGGCTTGAAGTTCTTATCATATAGATCTTTCACTTGCTTGGATAAAGACATATCAAGGTATTTTATATTATTTGGGGCTATTACGAAGTGTATTGTTTCTCTAATTTCTTTCTCGGCTTGTTTCTCTTTTGTGTAGAGGAAGGCTACTGATTTATTTGAGTTAAATTTTATACCCAGCCACTTTGCTGAAGTTGTTTATCAGCTTTAGTAGTTCTCTGGTGGAACCTTTGGGATCACTTAAATATACTATCATATCATCTGCAAATAGTGATATTTTGACTTCTTCCTTTCCAAACTCTATCCCTTTGATTTCCTTTTGTTTTCTGATTGCTCTGGCTAGAACTTCAAGAACTATATTGAATAAGTAGGGAGAGAGTGGGCATCCTTGTCTAGTCCCTGATTTTAGTGGGATTGCTTCAAGTTTCTCTCCATTTAGTTTAATGTTAGCTACTAGTTTGCTGTATATGGCTTTTACTATGTTTAGGAATGGGCCTCTAATTCCTATTCATTCCAGGACTTTTATAATGAAGGGGTGTTGAATTTTGTCAAAAGCTTTCTCAGCATCTAATGAAATGATCATGTGGCTTATATCTTTCAGTTTGTTTAGTGGATTATGTTGCTGTTTTTCCTTATATTAAACCATCCCTGCATACCTGCAATCATGATGGATGATTATTTTGATGTGCTCTTGGATTCAGTTTGCAAGAATTTTATTGAGTATTTTTGCATTGATATTCATAAGGGAAATTGGTCTGAAATTCTCTTTCTTTGCTGGGTCTTTTTTATTTGGTTTAGGTGTAAGTGTAATTGTGGCTTCATAGAAGGAATTCATTAGTCCTCCATCTGTTTCAATTTTGTGGAATAGTTTGGATAGTATTGGTATGAGGTCTTCTATGAAGGTCTGATAGAATTCTGCACTGAATCCATGTGGACCTGGGCTCTTTTTGGTTGGGAGACTTTTTGGCTGCTTCTATTTCTTTAGGATTTATGGGGTTGTTTAAATGGTTTATCTGTTCCTGATTTAACTTCGGTACCTTGTATCTGTCTAAGAAATTGTCCATTTCCTCCAGATTTTCAAGTTTTGTTGAATATAGGCTTTTGTAGTAGGATCTGATGATTTTTTTAATTTCCTCTGATTCTGTTGTTATGTCTCCCTTTTCATTTCTGATTTTGTTAATTTGGACACACTTTCTGTGTCCTCTGGTTTGTCTGGCTAAGGGTTTATCTATCTTGTTGATTTTCACAAAGAACCAGCTTTTGGTTATGTTGATTCTTTGTAAAGACCTTTTTGTTTCTACTTGGTTGATTTCAGCTCTGAGTTTGATTATTTCCTGCCTTCTACTCCTCCTGGGTTTATTTGCTTCTTTTTGTTCTAGAGCTTTTATGCGTGCTGTCAAGTTGCTGATGTATGCTCTCTCCTGCACAGGTTTCATTGTGTCCCATAAGTTTGGGTATGTTGTACCTTCTTTTTCATTAAATTCTATGAAGTCTTTAATTTCTTTCTTTATTTCTTCCTTGACAAGGTATTCATTGATTAGAGCATTGTTCAACTTCAATGTATATGTGGGCGTTCTTTCCTTATTGTTATTGAAGACCAGCTTTAGTCCATGGTGTTCTGATAGGACGCTTGGGATTATTTCTATCTTTCTTTATCTGTTGAGGTCTGTTTTATAACCAATTAATTTTGGAGAAAGTACCATGAGGTAGTGAAAAGAAGGTATATCCTTTTGTTTTTAGGATAGAATGTTCTATAAATATATGTTAAATCCATTTGGTTCATGCCTTCTCTTAGTCTGTCTATGTCTCTGTTTAATTTCTGTTTCCATGATCTGTCCATTGATGAGAGTGGGGTGTAGAAATCTCCTACTATTATTGTGTGAGGTGCAATGTGTGCTTTGAGCTTTAGTAAGGTTTCTTTTATGTATGTAGGTGCCCTTGTGTTTGGAGCATAAATATTTAGGATTGAGAGTTCATTTTTGTTGATTTTCCTTTTATGAATATGAAATGTCATATTCATTATAATTTTTTTGATGTCTTTTGGTTGAAATTCAGTTTTATTCTATATTGGAATGGCTACTTCAGCTTTCTTCTTCAGACCATTTTCTTGGAAAGTTCTTTTCCAGTCTTTTACTCTGAGGTAGTGTCTGTTTTTGTCTCCGAGGTGAGTTTCCTGTATGCAGCAAAAGCTGGGTTCTCATTGCGTGTGTAGTCTTTCCTGTGTACTGGTCTTCAGCTGTTCCTGTGGGCCTGTGTCCTGAGTCCACCAGGTCAGTTACTTGTAGCAGAAAAATTGGTCTTACCTCTGGTCTCTCACCTGAAGTCGCTCCTCAGGAGCTGTATTTCAGCTCTCTGTGAGGGCAGCAACCAGAAGGGCCTGCCCTGCCTTTTCTCAGGACCCTGTGCACAGGGGGCCCAGATGGCCCTAGGCGATTTCCTCTAGAGTCAGAAACGTAGGCAGAGAGTAGTCTCCTCTGGCTTCCCAGACATGTCTGCCCCTCTGAAGGTCTAGTTCTCCCTCCCACGGGATTTGGGTGCAGGGTGATGTTTGAGAGGGTCCCTTCAGATCCGGGCGAGGTCTGGACTGCAGGGGACCTCCAGCTTGAGTGCCCCAACTTCCTGTTCCCAGAGGCCCTATACAGTTTTCTCTTGGGCCAGGTATGTGGGCAAGGGTGGGCAGTACTGGCGGTCCTCCTGCCCTCCAGTATCAGGAGTGCCCACCTCTCTGGGCGATGAGCTTTCTCTCCCACAGGGTTTGGGATTGGGGAGTTGTGGCAGGGTGAGCAGTTTTAAAGGAAATTTGTTTGTTTGTAACTGCTCAAGAACAAAGCATAGGCTGTTTCGAGACTCTTTCTGACCTATAATTTGCTTATCAAAGAATTATATTATGCTGACCACATACAAGACAGAAAAGATTAAATATAAAGTAAGGAAGCTGGTGTTTGCCTGGATTGCTTGTTACATACTCTTCTCTTGAGAAAACAAATCAAAACTACATAAAACTATTTTCCTCTTTTGAAGGCCTTGAACCACTGCTTTGAATTTCACCTGGTAAAGTTGCACCAAGTACTGAAACACAACTGCTAAAGGGCGGTATTGTCAAACCAAACCAAACCTAAAACTGAAAAAATTTAAAAAGAACACTACAAATCTTTATTTTTGAAAAACCTTTATTATCTATCACTATTTTCTCTAACACTCTCACCGTTTCATATTTCTAAGTCTATGCTTCGAAGAGACATGGAATGATCAAAGGCCTTATACTCTTACTCAATGTTGTTCTTATACTCTTATAATAATCTTTCTGATACATGTTGTACATCTGCATATATGTGTATATACCTATGGGTATATATTACAGAAAATTAATAAATCACATCTAGGGTATGGAGAAATAGTTACAAGCTTTTACTGTCCTAAAGGGGAACCTCGATTGGTTTGACGGTCCTCACATGGCAGCTACCAATAGCCTGGAACTGTAGTTTCTTTCTTCTTCTTCTTTTTTTAAATCTATGTTTTGCAGTCCATACTTTATCCCACTACCGGTACATCCTCCACCTGTTCCACATGCCATACCTCCTCTCCACAAACCCTGTCTTCAAGAGAGTGTCCCAACCCCAACCTCCCCCAGTAATACCAGAATTCCCTACTCCCCAGAACCACACAAGTCTCTTGAGGGTTAGGTGCATATTCTCTGATTAAGTCCAGACCCAGCAGTCTTCATATCAGCTGGTGTTTGCTGCATGGTTAGTGATCCAGTGTCTGAAAGATTCTGGGTGGTCCAGGTTATTTGAGAGTGCTGGTCTTCCTGTAGGGTTGCCTTCTTTCTCAGCTCCTTCCAGTTTCTTTTTCCTAATTCAACCACTGGGGTCTGCAGCTTCTGTCCATTGGTTGGGTGTAAATATCTGCATCTGACTCTTTCAGCTGCTTGTTGGGTCTTTCCAGAGGCAGGCATGATAGGTCCCTTTTTATGAACATGCCATAGCCCCAGTAATAGGGTCAGGCCTTGGGACTTACCCTTGAACTGGATCCCATTTTGACCTGTTACAGGACCTACTTTTCCTCAGGCTCTTCTCCACTTTTGTCCCTGCAGTTCATTCAGACAGGAACAATTTTGGGGCAGAGTTTTTGTCTGTGCGATGCCACCCCATCCCTCCACTTGATGCCCTGTTTTCTACTGGAGGTGGATTGTACGAGTTTCCTCTACCCCCTATAGGGTATTTCATCTAGGGTTCCTCCCTTTAAGTCCTGAAAGTCTCTCATGTCCATGGTCTCTGGTACATTCTAGAGGCTCCCCTCCTCCATACTACTACCTCCCCAGGTTTCCTATTATCATTCTTTCTTCTGGCCCTCAGGGTTTCAGTCCTTTTCTCCCCCAATACTTTATCAGATTTCCCTCTTCTCCATCCTGTTGTCTTTTGTACCCAGGTCTCTCCCTCTGCCCCCCCCCCTCATCTTGTGATTGCCTTTTTCTCCCTCCCAAGTGGGATTGAAGCATCTTCACTTTGGCCCTTTGGCTTCTTAGCCTTCTTGAGTTCTGTGATTGTATCCTTGGAATTCTGTACTTATTTGGTTAATATCCCACTTATTAGCGAGTGTATACCATGCACATACTTTTAGGTCTGAGTTATCTCACTGGATGATATTTTCTAGTTCCATATGCTCACCTGCAAAACTCACAATTTTCTTCTTCTTTTTTTTTTCTTTTTTTTTCAGAGCTGGAGACCGAACCCAGGGCCTTGCGCTCCTAGGCAAGCGCTCTACCGCTGAGCTAAATCCCCAACCCCGATTTTCTTCTTCTTAATACCTGAGTAGTATGGCATTGTGTAAGTGAACCACATATTCTGTAACCATTCTTCTGTTGTGGGTCTTATGGGTTGTTTCTAGCTTCTGACTATCACAAATAAGGCTTTTGTGAACATAGTGAACAAGTGAAATTAGATACATATTTGTCACTTTGCACAAAGCTTAAGTCCAAGTATATCAAGGACTGATCTATGACAAAGGAAAAAAAACCTTTCAATGGAAAAAAAGATAGCATTTTCAACAAATGGTGATGGTTCAATTGGCAGTCAGTATGTAGAAGAATGCAAATCGATCCGTTCTTATCACCATGTAAAAGCTGAAGTCCAAGTGGATCAAGGACCTCCACATAAATCCAGGTACACTCAAACTAATAGAAGAAAAAATAGGGAAGTGTTTCAGATGCATGGGCACTGGATAAACTTTCCTGAAAGAAACACCAATGGCTTATGCTCTAAGATCAAGAATCAGCAAATGGGACCTCATAAAACTTCAAAACTTCTGTAAGGCAAAGGACACTGTCATTAGGACAAAATGGCAACCAGCAGATTGAGAAAAAAATCTTTACAAATCCTTCTTCCAATAGAGGACTAATATCCAAACTATACAAAGAATTGAAGAAGTTAGAGTCCAGAGAGCCAAATAACCTTATTAAAAATGGGGTACAGAGGTAATAAAGAATTATCAGCTGAGGAGTATGGAATGGCTGAGAAGAACCTAAAGAAATTTTCAACATCATTAGATATCAGGGAAATGCAAATCAAAATAACCCTGAGATTCCACCCAATGCCAGTCAGAATTGCTAAGATCAAAAACTCAGGTGATAACAGATGCTGCCAAGAATGTGGAAAAAGAGGAACATTCCTCCATTGATGGTGAGACTGCAAGCTGGTATAACTACTCTGGAATCAGTATGAAGGTTCCTAAGAAAATTGGACATAAAACTACCTGAGAACCCAGCTATACCTCTTTTGGGCACATACCCAAATGATGTTCCAACATACAACAAAGGCACATGCTCCACCATGTTCATAGCAGCCTTATTTATAATAGCCAGAAACTGGAAATAATCCAGATGCCCTTTAACAGAGGAATGGATACAGAAAATGTGGTACATCTACACAATGGAGTACTACTCAGCTATCAAAAAGTAATGACCTCATTACTTCATGGACCAGTGTATGGAACTAGAAAATATCATCCTGAGTGAGGTCACTCAATCACATAAAATCAAAAACAAAAACAAAAAACATGGTATGCACTCACTGAGAAGTGGATATTAGTTCAAAAGCCAGAATTATGCAAAATACAATCAAAGACCAAATGAAGCTCAAGAAGTACAAAGTGTGGATGCTTCAGTCCTTCTTAAAAGGGGGAACAATTATATTCATAGGAAGGGATATGATGACAAAGTTGGAGCAGAGACTGAAGGAATGGCCATTCAGAGTCTGTCCCACATGGGGATACGCCCATATTTACAGCCACCAAAACTAGACAATGTTGATGAAGCCAAGAAGCGCATGCTAATAGGAGCCTGAAATAGGAGTATCTTAAGAGGCTCAGCCAGAGCATGACAAATACAGAGGCGAATGCTAGCAGCAAACTATTGAACTGAGAACAGGGTCCCCATTGGAGGAATTAAAGAAAGGATTGAAGGAGCGGAAGGGGTTTATAACCCCAAAAGAACAACAATGCCAACCAATCAGAACTCCCAGGGACTAAACTACTACCCAAACACTACACATGGACAAACCAATGACTCCACCTGCATATGTAGCAGAGGATGGCCTTTTGAGGCACCTTGAGAGGAGAAGCCCTTGGTAATTCCAAGACTGTACCCCCCCCACTGTAGGGGAATGTTGGAGGGCAGAAAGGAAGGAAGGTTGTTGGGGTGGGGCAACACCCTTATGAAGATGGAGAGAGGGATGGGAGAGGGGGCTTATGGCCAGGGAAAATGGGAAAGGAAATAACATTTGAAATGTAAATAAAAAATATCCAATAATTTAAAAACAGACATACTTTGAAAAAAACAGATACACTGAATCTAACAGAAGAGAAAGTAGGAAGGACCCTTGAACACATTGACACAGGAGAAATTTTTCTAAACAGAACTCCAATGACTCAGATTCTAGGTTCAAGAATAGATACAGGGAACATTATGAAACTGGAAAGATTCTGTAAGGCAAAGGACATAGGATAAGTCGGCAAACTACAGTTTAGGAAAAAATCTTCTCTAAGCTGACATTGGATAGAGAGCTAATATACAAAATATAAAAAAGAACTCAAGAAGCTAACCACGAAGGAACCAAACACCCAATCAAAAAATGGGGTAGAGAACTAAATAGAATTCACAAGAGTTGAATTTTGAATGGCTGCCTGAGAAGCACTTAAAGAAAAATTCGAAATCTTCAGTCACCAGGAAAATGCAAATCAAAGCAACCCTGAGTTTTCACCATATAACAATTAGAACGGCTAAGACCAAAAACTCTGGTGACAGCACATGTTGGTGAGGATGTGGAGAAAGAGGAGCACTCCTCCATTGGTGGTAGGATTGCAAACTGGTAAAACCACTCTGGAAATCAAACTGGCAATTCCTCAAAAAATTGGAAATAGTTCTCCTGAGGATCCAACTGCACCATTTTTGGGCATACACCCAGAAAATTCCCTGCCATGTCATAAAAGCACATGTTCCGGAACTGTAGTTTCAAAAGGATATATGTCCTATTCTAGCCTCCCTTCCCACTACAGCAACATGGTATACAGTCATATTCATGACAAACCCCTAGACCTTTCAAACATTAAGAATAAATAAATACAAAAAATTACAAAGTAAAAAATTACAAAGTAAACTAGATTTCTTTTTATAAAAAGAAATCTCATTTCAGTACAAGCTTCAAATAATGGAAGGAGTAATTAAAATCTTCAGACATAATTATAAAATAATTACTAGCAGTAGCATTTCCTTCTGATTACACACATGCATGTGAAGCTAAATGATGGTTTATGCCTTTTGTTCTTTCAGATGAAGCCTTGCATTTCATACATTCTTACCTCAGATCCATTAATCAATAATTTCCAATAAACAAATGAAGTAATTCAAAGTGTGTGCCAGGGTTTAGGAATTCTCTGCATATAGCTTGAGCCAGTGCATGTAGATAAGGTATCAGACTCATTAATAATGGAACTTCTGTGGACTGATTATGTGACTGGTGAGACCACTTTTTTTTTTTTTTTTATTAACTTGAGTATTTCTTATATACATTTGAGTGTTATTCCCTTTCCCGGTTTCTGGGCAAACATCCCCCCTCCCCCTCCCTTCCTTATGGGTGTTCCCCTCCCAACCCCTCCCCCATTGCGCCCCTCCCCCAACAGTCTAGTTCACTGGGGTTCAGTCTTAGCAGGACCCAGGGCCCCTTCCACTGGTGCTCTTACTAGGATATTCATTGCTACCTATGAGGTCAGAGTCCAGGGTCAGTCCATGTATAGTCTTTAGGTAGTGGCTTAGTCCCTGGAAGCTCTGGTTATAGCATTGTTGTACATATGGGGTCTCGAGCCCCTTCAAGCTCTTCAGTTCTTTCTCTGATTCCTTTTGGGGGTCCTTTTAAGTACAGGGAAAAAGTTATCTAGGAAACTGGTAAGTTCTCTGAGTAAATTGTATGAATTTGGTAGAATAAATATAACAAAGAAGGTTGAACTAATAGATATGAATTTCTTGTAATTTATGATATAGTTGTGTATACACAACACGTATAAAAATTAAAAATGACTTGTCAATCTTTTTTAATTTTGCCCAATATGGTATTATAAAAGGCACCATGCAATATTTTTCCAGAATTCTGTTTAGAGCTTGTAAATTGCTAAATAAAGTTACTCAACATGTCTTGAAAAATGAGTCTGTAGATATGGCTCAGCAATTTTGGCCGTAGGCTGTTTGCTCTTGCAGAAGGCTCAGGATTGGTTTGCAGCATCCAGAGAGTAGCTCATAAGCACCTGTAACTCCCATTCCAAAAGACCTGGTGCCCTCTTCTGGCTTGTGTATATACCAAGCTTGAACACTATGTACTTAAACACATACAGGAAAGCACTCAAAGGCATAAAATGAAAATAAATTAATTATTTTTTTTAAAATAACTTGCTCGATAGTTTGGAAAGCTATAATCTGTGCATATCTATTTGGACACAAGCAATTCCACTGGCCTGCCCCAGGGACCTGGCAGCTGCTTCCACCAGGACCTACAGCTGTCACCACATGCAATGCAATAAAACCGCCAGCCTGCCTCCTTCTCCTCTCTTCCTCTCCCTCCCCTCTCCCATTTCTCTCATTTTCTCTATCTCTCTTTCTCTTTTCAACACAAGCCCCCTGTTTCCCTCTTTGCTCCCCTTCTCTCCTTCCTTATGGCTCTCCTCTCATTTGTTTGCCTGACTACATGGCCAGGTTGTCTGCCTCTATCGCTTCCCCAGAATCTCACCCCTCTTCTGCCCCCTAGTAAACAATTTTTATCCATATCTGCTGCATGGCATAATTTCTCAGGGTACAACATGGCTTGGGCCATGAAAGATACACCATTGATGCATTATGTTTCATAGCATGGATGTCATGACCTTGGAGGGACTTTGCTGGTGTCCAACCATATGGCCATCCCACCTGCCCACTACAGCTGCAACAGATCCTCTTTATGATCACCAATTGCTATGCACACCAATCCAACACCAACAATTGTTGAGTTCTCTAACTCAGTATAATGCTTCTTTGAGTCTTACCATGTCCCTGGATGAGGCCTTGTTCTCCCAACACAGTGTTTCCCATCTCCCACTCTGCCACTCCCTCACTCCTGCTCCTTGGCTTCTCTCAAAACTCCAGGAACGAAGAGAACAGTGTCTGATTGAGCTTAGCCCAGGCCTCTGTCCACTCGGATGATGGTTTACTAGACAGTTTGCACATTATCAACGTGGTCTCCCCTGAGTCCTTGGGATACCTTAGATGCAGGCATAAGGACTCTTCATCCATGGGAACTGCATCCTGACACCTAGTTTCTAAACTTACCAAACTTGGCCTTAGTATACCACCCAAAGCAATTGGGGGAGGATGAAAAGACTTCTCGTTTATTTATTCCCTTTCCTGCTCCAAGTCCTGTTTGTTCCTGTCTAGTATCCCTCCCCTTCCAGGACGAATGTTTTGCCTGTAAGTTTGCAGCAAGTCTGAGGTAGCTAGGGGCAGCACTGCAGTGCTTAAAAACACCTTTTCTGCTGTACCTCCTGTTCCCGAAACCACGCTGGAAGTATGTTCAGATCATTTGTCTGTGAGTTTAATTCAAAATTCTACGGTCTGATTCATTAAATTGTTGTGTCCTCCACAAGGCTGTGGCTCTCAGCCTGCCCACATGGATCACAGGCCCTTCTTCCTCTAACCTGCACTAAGCTAAGCTTATTCCTGCTCTCTATTTCTTAGTGGACTCAGAAGGTGTTTTGGCTGTACTTCTTGTTTACTCAGGTGAAATGTATCCTCCTCAGGTCTCTGATAGGTTTGAAGACTATACGAATACCAAATTTATCAGTTTAACTACTAGAAACCAAAGTTTCACATGCCGCCACAGTCATATTCATGACTGTGACAGGCCTCAGTCTCCAAAAGCTGCCACCACTAGGTGTAGACACAGTCTATCTTCTTACCAGACTCAAAAGGTAGATCTCAGTGTAACTTTTTCCTGTTCTTTTTTAAAATGACTGTAATCAACCACTTGTGTCTTATGGAAATAATTGGATAGAGAATAGGTGTACAGTTTATATAAGTTCTGTGGATACAGAAGCTTAAGTTGTGAGGTTCTAAAAAACTGTTTTAGGACATAAGGTATTTTAAGATTGGTAAATGCAAGTTGTAAATGGTCGAGGATGTGAGCGCTAAATGGTAGTAAGAAGTGATTTAAGGTATATAAAAGGAATAAAAAATGCTTAAGATTTCTTCAACTTGCTGTTGTGCAATTGGACTAAGCCTTCAAATATTCAGAATTTTAACATTGATCAATAGAGTTCTGATCAATTATTTTTATAACTCAGGTAAAGTCTTCCATCATATTATCCATTAAGAGCATAGTCACAAACTCAACATTTTAAAGCGTCTTTGGTTGTCTTCTAAGTATAGATTTAAAGGGACTGCATATTATGATATATATGTATATATAATATACATGTTACATATATTTATTATTATTATTATTATTATTATTATTATTACCATTGAAATATAGGTGGAAAGCCCCTTTTTCATGGTCAATAATCATACTGGAAATAAAGATCAAGTGAGCTTTTGCCTCTTCTGCTCCCCAGAAGATTTCTGTCTTCCCTGAGCTCTCCTTGAAGAGTCTTCAGGTTTAACCTCAAACTGTTTCTCAAGCTTCTAGTATGAACAAAGGTTTTAATCAATTGCCTTCTCTAAAATGCTGGTTTCAATATAGATTGCAAATAATGGTGAAGCTAATTAAAATAATTTATGAAACATCTCTTTTTATAGACTTAAAAAGATTCTTCTAAGATTCAGTGGACCAACTTGAATCCACCTCTCCAGGGCCAAATGGACTCCTTTCAACAGCCTGTTTCCCCAACTATTACCTATTCTAGAGAGCAGGATCTATTCTCCCTTTGCTACGTTTAGAAGCATCCTCCCTTAATTACTAAGACCATGGGTCTAAAAGTTTCAAATGGAAACCTTTCTTACTAGAACATTTGTTTTTTTCCCTAAATTCTTTAACTTAATCTTCTGCTCCTAACATCTATTCAGCATTCTACAAAGTCCAGATTTCCCTCAAAATCTGCATCTAAAATCACCTCCAAAATGGCTAACCCCAAGTGGTCTATCCTCACAGTCTAGCTTAGTGGGTCTGTACCTTCACAGCCCCATATGGTCTCACAGGGGTGTGGACAGTAAGTGAAATAACCAGCTCTTCCAGGAGTTGGTCAGTATCCCAATTTCCTTAAGGTTTCCCAAAGATGTTGACCTCCTCAGCCACCAGGAAGCAGTCTAAGAACACAATGACACAATGTCCTCACTCCTGCCTCATCATTACACCTTCCTCGTTCCTCAGTTTTAATTAAACCAGTGGAAGGAATGTTAGTGTACAGGTGATTACACTGGCCTGTTTACATCATGACTTTCTTGGTTAGCCTCCATGTGCCTATGGACCCATGAGTGTGGACAGTGGACAGAGAATAGAGCCACCCACCTCTCATCTCTCTCTCTCTCTCTCTCTCTCTCTCTGTCTCTCTCTCTCTCTCTTCTCTCTCTCTCCCCTGTGTGTGTGTGTGTGTGTGTGTGTGTGTGTGTGTGTGTGTGTGTGTTTTCCTGGTCTTTTCTTTCTTTCTCTTTACTCTCAGTATGATTCTGCCTCTGCCACTCCCTGCCTAGCTTTTGCCTGCCCTGATGATTATTCTCCCATCTGTTTGCCTGTCTACATGTCTATACCTTTGCCTCTCTCCCTTCCTTAGTCCCCACTCCTCTCCTCTCCCCAAATAAGCTCCTTTTACACCTGCTCTGTTTCATGGCATAATTTTTCAGTGGTACACCTTAGCTCAGACCTTCCAAGGATTTTATTTTAGAACAATATCTACCTATTTATTAAAATTCGCTATATATGAGTACTGAACTTTTTTTTTTTTGCCTTTTGTTCTTAAGTTCAATATCAATGAGCTATGGTCATTTATTTAATAATAAAATGTAAATTACATTCATTCCAATTTTTAAAAACTATGATATATTATTACTGCCTTTAAATTTACATAAATACTTGATAAAAACAGTTTTTGTAGTAAGTAGAAGAAAATATTATAAAAATCTAAAATAATGAAAAATGTGTTTGCAAATGTGTGTGTGTGTGTGTGTGTGTGTGTGTGTGTGTGTGTGTGTGCGTGCATGCACGCATGCTTTCAGAGACATTGTATCTTAAAAAAGCCAACCACCTAAAAAAGAAAAATGCTGTGACACTTATATGGGATGGCTTTGCTTTGTGTAAGCTCTTATATGTTGTCTTTTTTTTTTATTATTACTTGAGTATTTCTTATATACAGAGTGTTATTCCTTTCCCGGTTTCAAACATCCCCCCCTCCCTTTATGGGTGTTCCGTCCCCATCCTCCCCTTGCTGCCCTCCCCCCCAACAATCTAGTCCACTGGGGGTTCTGTCTTAGCAGGACCCTTTGCCATTTTTCATATATATACCGCACACATACATGTGTTTTGGTTTAAATAAACCAAAGGGATAAATAAATGAGTATCTTTTCTCTTTAATTTAATGATAGAAATTTAGTTGTTTTAATGGTTTTTGCTATATTAGTACTTCATCTGCAAATTGAGTATATTCTTTATATAGAAGCACCTATGTTAGATACATCCTAAAGTAGCAAAACCTCAATGACTTCCTTTTGTCCTCTTGGATATGTATAGTAAGAAAACTTGTTGTGACCATATTGGGAATAAAGAGCTCTTTATCTTTATGATATAGCAATCTTAGGTTGAATAACTATATATGATGATACAATGACTTATAATTGTGATATATTTTGCTCAGTTTTTAATAATTAAAATTTTAGTTAAAATATAATCACAGTATCTCCTCATTTTCTTTCATCAATCCAGTCCCACCCGTTTGCTCCCCACTGATTTTTGATGCTGTCCCCACTAATCAATAATGTATGATGGCCTCTCTATATCTCATTTAAAAGAATGACAAGTAGGAAATGACAATTTACATTTATTTATTTTACAAGTCCCCGATGAGGACATTGGATGTATTATTTAATAAAGGTTTCACTGTACAAAATAGTTGCAGTATACCTTGTTGTTGATTTTCAGTGTATTGTCTCATGTAAGTTATGTAACAACATTGTTTATGATAAGAATTTCATAGTAGGAGCTATGCATTTTCAGACGAAATTTATAAAATTTGAGATTATTTCACAATTGCATCATTTCCCTTCCCTTTCCTCTCCCAAAACCTCCAATGTGACACCACCTTTGCTTTATAAGCCACATTTTATTCAGACCAGGTTATTGTTTGTACCATATACCTTTCTATGTCAAATTAATAACCATGTGCTTTCATTTCAATTGCTTTTCAAGCTGAAACATAGTCATTAACCATTTTCAATTTTTCTCCTTTGAGTAGCATAAATTGATCTAAAAGAATATATTTTAGAATAGGATACTTTATTATGTTAGTAATTTAAGATTTTCCCATATAAGATATTTTCTCTTTGAAGTACATTGTATCATATATTTTATAATTATACTCATCAAATTTTAATATTGATTGGATATGAGAAAAGACACTTCTAAAAGGAATTGAAAGTATTATTATGTAGCATTACCTTTGGAGATTTGTAGATATACCTGTCAGTCTAATCTCTAAATAATGGCAGAGAAATCCTGATCAATAAGCTAAATAGGAAGAAATGCAGGTGCTGTAGCAACACACAGCTGTGCAGTTATTATGAAATGGGGGGAGGAGGAAAAGGTGACAAATCAGTACAGCTCAGTATTATCTCTTTGCTGCCAAAAAGGACAAATGTGTATGCCAATTGTAAATCAGTTGTCACAGAAGCAGATCAATTGAAGTTCTTGACACCCAATGATTTGTGTACTGGAAACGGAGGAAAAAGAATAAAAAATATTTTAACATAGAAGGTTAGGGTTTCAAACCATTAGCAAGCTGTAAGTGAGTTTTCCAAAAGAATTATGGTATTTAAGTTTCACATGTATACATTGCATTTGTGTATGTGACAGTAAGAGACACAGAGACAGAGAAACAGAGAGACAAAGACAGTGATCGTGACACAGAAAAAACAGAGAGACAGATCTGGGTAGACTTTTCTGCCAGGAGTACATATTGAAAAGGAAGCCAGAAGGCAAGTGAGACGCAGTGCCAAGGTGCTGTGTGCAGCCCAGGTTGTTTTTCTCACAGTAGACAGCAGTTTACCACATGCTGTGCTTGAGAAGGCTTCTCTCCAAATGCTCAGTGATAGCATCCAAGGCAGCAGCAGCAGGAGGTGGAATTGGTTTTCTATCTTCAGTTTTGCAGCCACAGGTTTTGAAACTATAAGGAACCACTGTGTCAAGGATTCCAGGACCCTTGGCCACTGTGGGGCCTTTTGGTTGTTGTTTTCAAGGAAGCTAGGGTATCAGTCTTTTTCATCCTGCTACTTGGTCCAAAATTTATAAAGAAGACACTTCTTCAGCAAATAAATAAGAGTAAATAAAAATAAACAGTGCATTTATCCTTCATGAAAACAACATAGAAATCATAAAATAGTAAAATTGTATTTTAACTTAATAGAAAACAAACACAATAAATTATTACAAACAATAAATATAATACACAAAGTCAGAAAGCTTTCGTAAATGCCAGTTTAATAAGCACAAATTGAGTTGGTTTTATTAAGACAAGATTTATTTACTTATTGATATATTTAATTAGTTTTGTTTTTGATTAAGGGAATAAAGATCTTACTTTTCAGCCCAGGTTGGACTTTAAAACACGACAATCCTGTTTCTGCCACCTGAACTAGACTAAGAGGCATGAATTACTGTGTCAGTGTTAAAAGAATGTTTATCTTTTCTAGTCATCCTGAGCAAGGAAACCCAGACCCAGAACACTGTATTTTGTCACATATTTGGCTATTAGTCATAAAGTACAGGTGACCCACGCTACTAACTACAGAAGCAAAGATGGGAAGTAACAAGGAAGTTGCAAGGGCAGACCTTTGAGTCTTTACTGAGAAGAGGAAATAGATTATAGCCATAAGGTTAATGGAGGGAAAGAACTGAGTTGACGGGAGGGGTGAGGATGAAAACAGGAGAGATGAAGGATGGGAAGGGAGAGGGAGATAGAACATGGAAAGGCAACTCAATTGCAAGGGATTGGGTGGGCAGAGATATCTGGGATGAGCTAGAAATCTAGGACAATGGAAACTCACAGGAATTTGTGAGGGTGGCCTTACATAAAATAATAGATATAGAGAATATGAAGCCTGAACAACCCTTGTTACCAGGCATGACTTGCAGTGGAGGAATTGTGACACCAACCTAGACACAAAGTTTTAGACCAAACAGGTGTCCTGCCTACAAGATGCGAAGGGGTAAAAGATGGAGCAAAATTTGAGGAAAGGGCCAACCAAAGACTTTCTCAGCTTGAGACTCATGCCAAGAGGAGGAGCCCATACCTGACACTGTTATTGACATTCTGCTATAACTGTAGACAGGAACTTAGCATAATTGTCATCAAAAAGACATTACCCATTAACTAATAGAATCTATACAGAAACCAAAGACAAACATTAAATAAGTTTGGGGAGTCCTGGAGAGGAGGTTGAAGGACTCAGGGGTTAATGGCACCATAAGAGAAACCTCAGGTGACAGTACATGTTATCACAGATGTGGAGAAAGAAGAAAACACATCCATTGCAAGTTGGATTGCAAATCAAACTGGAGATTCCTCAGACAATTGAAAATAGGTCTACCTGAAGATCCAGCTATACCATTCTTGGGAATATACGCAAAAGATAACCCAACGTGCTCCACAAAGTTCATAGCAGCCTACTTTGTGATAGCCAGAAACTGGAAACAACCCAGATGCCCCACAACAGAAAATGATGCAGAAAAGTGGTTCATTTAAACAATGGAATACTACTACTCAGGCATTAAAAACAAGGACATCATGAGTTTTGCAGGCAAATATATGGAACTATAAATTATCATCCTCGGTGAGGTAACTCAGACCCAAAAGGACATGCATCATATGTATTCACTAATAAGTGGATATTAGCCAAAAAATGTACAGAATATCCAGGATATAATCGACAGAATTCAAAAAGGTTATCAAGCTGAAGAACCCAAGTAAGGGTGCCTCAATCTCACTTGGGAGGGAGAAGGCAATCCCAGAAGTGGGAAGGGGGGGAGGGATCTGCATGGGAAAGGGGACTGAATGGGGAAGAGGGGATCATGATCAGGTATTGGGTGGAGGTAACAGGACTGGAGCACTGAGGGCCAACAGAAAAATGTAAACAGGCACCTTCAGGAGATAGGTCATGGGAGGACCCTCCAGAATGTACCACAGACCTAGAAGGTGAGAGAGTCTCAGGACTCAAAGGGAGGGACCTTAGATGAAATGCCCTACAGTGGGGACAGGAACTTGTAGAGCCCAACTCCTGCAGAAAGACAGGGCATCAAGTGAGGGATGGGGTTGCCATTCCATAGTCAGATACTCTGACCCATAATTGTTTCTGTCTGAAAACTGTAGGGATAAAAATGGAGAAGAGCCTGAGGAAAAGGAGGTTCTGTGACAGGCCTAAATTGGAATCCAGCTCAAGGGGAGGCCCTGAGGCCTGTCACTATTACTGTTGCTATGTTGTGCTCTTGTTCTTCAAAAGACCCAAAATGCTTAAGAAAGTCAGATGCACATATTTACACCCAACCAATGGACGGAAGCTGATGATGCTTGTGATTACCTTGGGGAAAAGCTGGAAGAAACTGAGGAGGGCAACCCTGTAGGAGGATGAGCAGTTTCAACTAACCTGAGTCCCAGAGATCTCTCAGACACTAGACCACCAATGAGGCAGCTTACAGCAGCTGATATAAGGCCCCCAACATTTACAGCAGAGAACTTTTGGGTCTGGCTTCAGTCAGAGAGGATCTACCTAAACCTTCAGAGATTGGAGGCCCCAGGGAGTGGGGAGTTCTTGTGGGGGAGAGACATCCTCATGGAGATGCGAGGAAGGAGGTATGGTCTGTGGAACAGTCAGAGTGTGAGCTGGAAGGGGGATAAAATCTGGACTGCAAAAAACAGTTAAATTAAATTTCAGAAAGAAAGGAAGGAAGGAAGGAAGAAAGGAAGGAAGGAAGGAAGACAGACAGACAGACAGACAGACAGACAGACAGAAAGAAAGAAAGAAAGAAAGAAAGGAAGGAAGAAAGAAAGGAAGAAAGAAAGGAAGAAAGAAAGAAATCTACATAATCAACTATCTTGGGCCCACAGGGGCTCATAGAGACTGACTCCACTGCCAATCAGAGAGCATCCATGGGATGAACCCAGACTTTTTGCACATATATAACAGTTGTACAACTGGGTCTTCACATTTTATTCCCAAAGTGGGAACAGGGGCTGACTCTCACTCCACTGCCTGTCTTTGGATACATTCCCCTTGTCTGGGTTGACTTGCTTAGTCTCAATTGAAGATGTGTCTAGTCTTACTACAACTTTATCTGTTAAGGTTGATTGATATCCCTGGGAGGCCTCCTTTTCATTTTCCTTTTTCTGTTTTTTTTTTCAAAATATTTTATTGGATATGTAATGTATTTACATTTCAAATGTTATCCCCTTCCCCCTCTCTACTATTACCCCTCCCCCTGCTTCCACTACAACCCACCCACTACCACCTCCTTGCCTTGACATTCCCCTACAATGTGGAAATGAGCCTTCACAAGACCAAGGGCTTCTCCTCCTATTGATGCCAGACAATGCCATCCTCTGAAATATATGCAGCTGGAGCCTTGGGTCCCTCCATGCATACTTACACGTGTATTAGTCTCTGGGAGCTCTGTGGGGTTTGGCTGCTTGATATTGTGCTTCTTCCTATGGTGTTCCAAACTTCTTCAGCTCCTTTGGTCCTTTATCTAGCTTAACCATTAGGCTTCCCATACTCAGTCCGATGATTAGCTGCAAACAACCTTATCTGTATCAATAAGGATTTGTCAGAGAGTCTAAGGAGACAGACATATCACATTCCTGTAAGCCAACAATTCTTGGTATCAATACTATAGATTGGGTCTGGTGGTTACATATGGGATGGATGCCCAGTATCTGGATGACATTTTATTCAGTCCCTGCTCCACTGTTTGTCCCCATATTTCCCCCCATGAATATTTTGTTCTCCCATCTAAGAAGAACAGAATATCCACATTTTGGTCTTCCTTCTTCTTGAGCTTCATGTGGTCTGTGAATTGCTTCTTGGGTATTCCAAACTATTGACCTAGTATCCCCTTAACATTGAGTGCATGCCCTGTGTGTTCTTTTGTGACTGGGTCTCCTCACTCAGAATATTTTCTAGTTCCATCCATTTGCCTAAAAATTTCATGAAGTCATTGTTTTTAATAGTGGAGTAGTCCTCCATTGTGTAAATGTACCACATTTTCTGTATCGATTCCTCTGCTGAAGGATATCTGGGTTCTTTCCAGCTTCTGGCTATTATAAATAATGCTGTTATGAACATAGTGAAGCATGGGTTCTTGTTATATGATGGAGTACACTTTTGGTGTATAGTCACGAGTGGAATAGCTGGTTCCTCATGTAGTACTATGTCAAATTTTCTGAGGAATCTCCAGACTGATTTCCAGAGTGGTTACATCAGCTTGCAATCCCACCAGCACTGGAGGAATGTTTCTCTTTCTCCACATCATTGCAGCATCTGCTCTCATCTGAGCTTTTCATCTTAGTCATTCTGACTACTGTGAGGTGGAATCTCAGGGTTGTTTTGATTTACATTTCCCTGATGTCTAAGGATGTTGAACTTTTCTTTAGGTGCTTCCTAGCCATTTTGTATTCTTTAGTTCAGAATTCCTTCTTTAGCTCTGTAACCTATTTTTAGTAGGATTATTTGATTCTCTGGAGTCTAACTTCTTGAGTTCTTTGTATATATTAGATATTAGCCCTCTATCAGATGTAGGAATGATAAAGATCTTTTCGTAAACTGTTGGCTGTTGTTGTGTCTTATTGACAGTTTCCTTTGACTTACAAAAGCTTTCCAATTGTATGAAGTCCCATTGGTTGATTCTTGATCTTACAGCATAAGCCATTGGTGTTTGTTCAGGAAATTTTCCCCTGTGACTATGTGTTCAAGGTTCTTCCTCACTCTCTCTTCTATTATTTCAGTGTATCTGGTTTTTTTGGAGGTCTTTGATCCAATTGGATTTGAGCTTTGTACTAGGAGATAAGATTGGATTTATTTGCATTCTTCTACATGGTGACCACCAGTGGAACCAGTAACAGTTGTTGAAAATGCTATTCATTTTCAACTGGGTGGTTTTAGCTCTTTTGTCAAAGATTAAGTGACCATAGGTGTGTTGATTTATTTCTGGATCTTTAGTTCTATTTCATTGATGTCCCTCCTGTCTCTGTACCAATACTATGCAATTTTTATCACGATTACTCTGTAATATAGCTTGAGATGAGGGATGGTGATTCCCCCAGAAGTTCTTTTATTGTTGAGAATATTTTTGGCCATCCTGTGTTTTTTGTTATTCCAAATGAATTTGCAAGTTGCTCTTTCTAAATCTATGAAGAATTTAGTTGGAAGTTTGATGGGGGATGCATCTAGTCTGTAGATCGCTTTTAGCAAGGTTGCCATTTTTACCATATTATTCCTGCCAATCCATAAGCATGGGAGCTCTTTCCATTTTCTGAGATCTTCTTCAACTTCTTTCTTCAGATACTTGAAGTTCTTTTCATACAGATCTTTTGTTTGCTTGGTGAGAATGACATCAATGTATTTTATATTATTTGTGGCTATTGTGAAGGGTGTCTTTCCCCTGATTTCTTTCTCAGCCTGCTTATCCTTTGAGTAGAGGAAGGCTACTGATTTCTTTGCATTAATTTTATATTCAGGCACTTTGCTGAAATAGATTATCAGGTTTAGGGGTTCTCTTGAGAAATTTTTGGGGTCATTTAAATATACTGTCATTTCATCTGCAAATAGTGATATTTTGAGTTCTTCCTTTCCAATTTGTATCCTTTTGACCTCTTTTTGTTGTCTAATTTCTCTGGCTGGCTATGACTTCCCGTACTATATTGAATTGGTAGGGAGAGAGTGGACAGCCTTGTCTAGTCCCTGATTTTAGTGGGATTGCTTCAAGTTTCTCTCCATTTACTTTGATATTGATTACTGGTTTGCTGTATATTGCTTTTATTATGTTTAGGTATGGGCCTTGAATTCCTCATTTTTCTAAGACTTTTATCATGTAGGGGTGTTGCATTTTGTCAATTGCTTTCTCAGTATCTAATGAGATGATCACATGGTATTTTCCTTTGAGTGTTTGTATGTAGTTATTACTACTACCCAGTTTGTTCTTTGAAGTCTCAATTCCTTTATACCTAAACCACAGATAGATCCTATAGAGAAAAAACACTTCACACCAATTGCCCTCATGAATATCCTGCAAAAGTATTCAATAAAATTCTCAAAACCCAAATTCAGTGGAGGGAAACCTGGACAACATATCAAAAAAGAAACTAAATGTTTAATAAGAAAATAATTTATTCAAAAAAACCATGATCATTAAGATAGTATGTTTTTCATCCCAGTATCAATTGTAGTTTAAGGGCCAAAAAAAAGAAGCCTTGTCCTTCACAAGCTTTGCATTCGAAATTAGGTTGCACACAGTAAACATCATAGAGTAGTAAATGGTCACAGACTAGTAAAATGACAGAGATACTATATTAAAGTTAATGTGACTGTTTTAATTTTAGTCATCATTTTTCTGAAGAGCATATGTAGGAGGATAGGGATTAATGTTAATGGAACAAATAGTATTAAGAATGGTGGAGGGAGCAGGTCCCTGTGGAGACACTGCCTGTTCCCATGGGAGGAGAGACCTTCAGAGGGACAGATACTCCTAAAAGGAAAACACCTAAAACAGGCCAAAACAGATCATACAGCTTTTTCTGCTCCTGACACACAGGCCTAATAGGATGGTCTAACCACTGTCAGAAATAGCAGAACAAGGTAACACCAGAGACAACCTGATGGCGAGAGGCAAGCACAGAAACCCAAGCACCAGAAACCAAGACTACATGATATCATCGGAGACCAATTCTCCCACCAAAGCAAACATAGAATATCCAAAAACACCAGAAAACAAGATCTAGATTTAAAATCACATTTGATCATGATGATGGAGGACTTCAAGAAAGACATAAAAAACTCCCTTAGAGAAATGCAGAAAAACATAAATAAACAAGTAGAAGTCTACAGAGAGGAATCACAAAAATTCCTGACAGAATTAAAGGAAAACACAATCAAATAGGTCAAGGAATTGATAGTGGAAACAGAAGCAGTAAAGAAAGCACAAAGGGAAACAACCCTGGATATAAAAAACCAAAGGAAGAGACAAAGAGCCATAGATACAAGCATCACCAACACAATACTGGAGATAGAAGAGAGAATCTCAGGAGGAGAAGATTCAATATAAATCATTGACACAACTGTCAAAGATAATGTAAAATGGAAAAAGCTACTGGTCCAAAACATACAGGAAATCCAGGACTCAGTGAGAAGATCAAACCTAAGGATACTATGTATAGAAGCGAGTGAAGGCTCCCAACTCAAAGGACCAGTAAATATCTTCAACAAAATCATAGAAGACAACTTCCCTAACCTAGAGTAAGAGATGCCCATAAGCATACAAGAAGCCTACAGAACTCCAAATAGATTGGACCAGAAAAGAAACTCCTCCTGTCACATAATAGTCAAAACACCAAATGCACAAAACAAAGAAAGAATATTAAAAGTAGTAAGGGAAAAAGGTAAAGTAATATATAAAGGCTGACCTATCAGAATCACACCAAACTTCTCACCAGAGACTATGAAAGCCAGAAGATCTTGGACAGATATCATACAGACCCTAAGAGAACACAATAGCCAGCCCAGGTTACTGTATCCTGCAAAACTCAATTAACATAGATGGAGAGACCAAGATATTCCATGACAAAACCAAATTTACACACTATCTTTCTACAAATCCAGCCCTACAAAGGATAATAAATGGTAAAGTCCAACATAAGGAGGCAAGCCACACCATAGAAAAAGGAAGAAACTAATTGTCTTGCAAAAACAAAAACAAAGAGAAGACAAGCAAACAAACATAATCTCACATCCAAATATGAATATATCAGGAAGCAACAATAACTATTCCGTAATCTCTGAACATCAATGGACTCAACTCCCCAATAAAAAGACATAGATTAACAAACTGGATACACAATGAGGACCCTGCATTCTGCTGCCTACAGAAACACACCTCAGAGACAAAGACAGACACTACCTCAGAGTGAAAGACTGGAAAAATAATTTCCAAGCAAATGGTCTGAAGAAGAAGAAAGCAGGAGTAGCCAGTCTAATATCGAATAAAATTGATTTTCAACTAAAAGTCATCAAAAAAGATAAGGAAGGACACTTCATATTCATCAAAGGTAAAATCCACCAAGATGAACTCTCAATCCTAAATATCTATGCCCCAAATACAAGGGCACCTACATACATAAAACAAACCCTACTAAAGTTCAAAGCACACATTGCATTTCACACAATAATACCAGGAGGTTTCAACACCCCACTCTCATAAGTGGACAGATCATGGAAAGAGAAATTAAACAGAGGCATAGACAGACTAAGAGAAGTCATGAAACAAATCATCTTAACAGATATTTTTAGAACATTCTATCCTAAAACAAAAGGATATACCTTCTTCTCACCACCTCATGGCACTTTCTCCAAAATTGACCATGTAATTGGTCATAAAACAGGCCTCAATAGATACAGGAAGTTAGACATAATCCCATGTGTCCTATCAGACCACTATGGGCTAAAACTGGTCTTCAACAATAATAAGTGAGGAACGCCCACATATACATAGAAATTGAACAATTCTCTACTCAATGATAATCTGGTCAAGGAAGAAAAAAAGAAAAAAAAAAGACTTCTTAGAATTTAATGAAAATGAAGATACAACATACCCAAAATGATGGAACACAATGAAAGCTGTGCTAAGAGGAAAACTCACAGCTCTGAGTGTCTGCAGAAAGAAACAGGAGAGAGCATATGTCAGCAGCTTGACAGCACACCTAAAATCTCTAGAACAAAAAGAAGCAAATAAACCCAGGAGGAGTAGAAGGAAGGAAATAATCAAACTCAGAGCTGAAATCAACCAAGTAGAAACAAAAAGGACCATAGAAAGAATCAACATAACAGTTGGTTATTTGAGAAAAATAAAAAAGGTAGATAAACCCTTAGCCAAATAAACAAGAGGACATGGAGATTGTATCCAAATTAACAAAATCAGAAGTGAAAAGGTAGACATAACTACACAATCAGAGAAATTAAAAAAAAAACCATCAGATCCTACTATAAAAGCCTATATTCAACAAAACTTGAAAATCTGCAGGAAATGGAAAATTTCCTAGACAGATCTCAGGTACCGAAGTTAAATCAGGAACAGATAAACCATTTAAACAACCACATAACTCCTAAGGAAATAAAAACTGTCATTAAAGGTCTCCCAACCAAAAAGAGCCCAGGTCCAGATGGGTTCAGTTCAGAATTCTATCAGACATTCATAGAATATCTATCTAAAACTATCCAAACTATTCCACAAAATTAAAACAGATGGAGCACTACCGAATTCCTTCTATTAAGCCACAATTACTCTTATAACTAGACCACACAAAGACCCAACAAAGAAAGGGAACTTCAGACCAATTTCCCTGATGAATATTGACGTAAAACTACTCAATAAAATTCTGGCAAACCGAATCCAAGAGCACATCAAAACCATCATCAACCATGATCAAGTAGGCTTCATGCCAGGCACGCAGGGATGGTTTAATATACAGAAAACCATCAACGTAATCCACTATATAAACAAACTGAAAGATATAAACCACATGATCATTTTATTAGATGCTGAGAAAACATTTGACAAAATTCAACACCCCTTCATGATAAAAGTCCTGGAAAGAACAGAAATTCAAGGTCCATACCTAAACATAGTAAAAGCTATATACAGCAAACCGGTCGCTAACATTACACTAAATGGAGAGAAATTTGAAGCAATCCCACTAAAATAAGGGACTAGACAAGGATGCCCACTCTCCCGCTACTTATTCAATATAGTTCTTGAAGTTATAGCCAGAGCAATCAGACAACAAAAGGACATCAAACTGATACAGATTGGAAAAGAAGTCAAAATATCACTATTTGCAGATGATATGATAGTATATTTAAGTGATCCCAAAAGTTCCACCAGAGAACTACTAAGCCTGATAAACACCTTCAGCAAAGAGGTTGGGTATAAAATTAACTCAAATAAATCAGTAGCCTTCCTCTACCCAAAAGAGAAACAAGCCGAGAAAGAAATTAGGGAAACAATACTCTTCGTAATAGTCCCAAATAATATAAAATACCTTGATGTGACTTTAACCAAGCAAATGAAAGATCTGTATGATAAGAACTTCAACCCTCTGAAGAAAGAAATTGAAGAAGATGTCAGAAGATGGAAAGGCCTCCCAGGCTCATGGATTTGCAGGATTAATATAGTAAAAATGGACATTTTACCAAAAGCAATCTACAGATTCAATGCAAATCCCCATCAAAATACCAACACAATTTCTCAGAGAGTTAGACAGAAAAATTTGCAAATTCATCTGGAATAACAAAAAACCCAGTATAGCTAAAATTATTGTCAACAATAAAAGGACTTCAGGGGGAATCACTATCCCTGAACTCAAGCAGTATTACAGAGCAATAGTGATAAAAGCTGCATGGTATTGCTACAGAGACAGATAGACCAGTGGAATAGAATTGAAGACCCAGAAATGAACCCACACACTTATGGTCAGTTGTTTTTTGATAAAAGAGCCAAAGCCATCCAATGGGAAAAAAAAGATAGCATTTTCAGCAAATGGTGCTGGTTCAACTGGAGGTGAACATGTAGAAGAATGCAGATTGATCCGTGCTTATCACCCTGTACAAAGCTTAAGTCCAGGTGGATCAAGGACCTCTACATCAAACCATATACACTCAAATTAATAGAAGAAAACATTTGGAAGCATCTTGAACACATGGGCACTGGAGAAAATTTAGTGAACAAAACACGGATGGCTCTAAGAACAAGAATCGACAAATGGAATCTCATAAAACTGCAAAGCTTCTGTAAGGCAAAGGCTGTAGTTAGGCCAAAACGCCAACCAACAGATTGGGAAAAATCTTTACCAATCCTACAACAGATAGAGGCCTTATATCCAAAATATACAAAGAACTCAAAAAGTTAGACCGCAGGGAGACAAATAACCCTATTAAAAAATGGGGTTCAGAGCTAAAAAAAGAATTCACAGCTGAGGAATGCCGAATGGCTGAGAAACACCTAAAGAAATGTTCAACATCTTTAGTCATAAGGGAAATGCAAATCAAAACAGGTGATATTTCACCTCACACCAGTGAGAACAGGTAAGATCAAAAACTCAAGTGACAGCAAATGCTGGGGAGAATGTGGAGAAAAAGGAACACTCCTCCATTGTTGGTGGGATTGCAGACTGGTACAACCATTCTGGAAATCAGTCTGGAGGTTCCTCAGAAAATTGGACATTGAACTACCTGAGGACCCAGCTATTTATCTCTTGGGCATATACTCAAAAGATGCTCCAACATATAACAAAGATACATGGTCCACTAAGTTCATAGCAACCTTATTTATAATAGCCAGAAGCTGGAAAGAACCCAGATGCCCTTCAACAGAGGAATGGATACAGAAAATGTGGTACATCTACTCAATGGAATATTACTCAGCTCTCAAAAACAATGACTTTATGAAATTCATAGGCAAATGGACGGAACTGGAAAATATCATCCTGATTGAGGTAACCCAATCACAGAAAAACACACATGATGTGCCCTCATTGATAAGTGGCTATTAGCCCAAATTCTCGAATTACCCTAGATGCATAGTACACATGAAACTCAAGATGGATGACCAAAATGGAAATGCTTCACTACTTCCTTAAAAGGGGAACAAGAATAACTTTTGGAGGGAATAGGGAGGCAAAGTTTAGAACAGAGGCAGAAGGAACACCCATCCAGAGCCTACCCCACATGTGGCCTATACATATACAGGCACCCAACTAGATAAGATGGATGAAGCAAAGAATTGCAGGCCTACAGGAACCAGATATAGATCTCTCCTGAGAGACACAGCCAGAATACAGCAAATACATAGGCAAATGCCATTATTAAACCACTTAACTGAGAATGGGACCCCCGTTGAAGGAATCTTAGAAAGGACTGAAAGAGCTTGAAGGTGCTTGAGACCCCATAGTAACAACAATGACAACCAACCAGAGCTTCCCGGGACTAATCCACTTCCCAAAGACTATACATGGACTAACCCTGGGCTCCAACCTCATAGGTAGCTATGAATAGCCTAGTAAGGGTACCAGTGGAAGGGAAAGCCCTTGGTCCTGCCAAGACTGAACTCCCAGTGAACGTTATTTATTGGGGAGGGTGGTAATGGGGGAGGATGGGGTTGGGAACACCCATAGAGAAGGGAAGGGGGAAGGGTTAGGGGGATGTTGGCTTGGAAACCAGGAAAGGGAATAACAATAGAAATGTAAATAAGAAATACCCAAGTTAATAAAGATGAAAAAACAAAAAAAGAATGGTGGCTAAAGGACATTCATGATAAAGTCTGTAAGTTATTAACATATTTATTTGTTATATAGCCTTGATAATATAATAAGATCCAATTCCTCTAATTTTCCACTGCTATATACCTTATCCCTCAGTATTTTGAAAGTTGATAATTATTAATAATTTTAAGACTGATACTGACACATTATTCATAAGAGAGAAGCAAATAAAGATAAATAAATTAAATATTGAATTTATTACCATTAGAAGTGCTTAGTTACCTATGCATTCTTTTGCATTTGGTTTTGCTCAGGCAATGTATCATAATCATACCTTCATAATAACACTTTCCTACTGATGAAAAGCCCATTGCTGTGGAAGGAAGGGACATGCTGCCTATTACTATGAACAGGGAGGAATTCAGGTGAAGATCTTTTTTTGTTTGAAGTTAATTACTTTTTAAGGAATGTTCATGTAGACTCATTGCAGTATGGTCCTCATTCAGTAAATGCTCATATGATAAAAGAAAGAACATTCTCTTCCTCTAATGATCATATTTGAAATATGATATCATTTTATTTTTTAAATATTAAAATTTATATGTATTCAACATGTTAGGTTCATTTCCTTTTGGAAATATACCTTAAGTCAATCTTCCTTAATTATATATTAGTGATATTTAGTTTTCTGAAAAACCTGTGTAGGTTGTTTATATATAGTGGCTCTGATAATTTTCAATGAGCTGTTATGGGGTTGGCTTAAATCTACCATATTCCTGGCTCAAATACCAGGTCCATGCAGATGACAAAAGCAATTGTAATCAAGACACTACTGATCACCAGAGCCCAGAACAGACTTCAGAGTCTAACTTCGACATTGAATGGGAATTTTACAGCATATTTAAGAATAAGACCACAAAGTGAGTGGGGGGGGAGTAAGCTAATACAGCATTGTGCAATCATATTTTGACACAAGGGGTTGGTCAATGGCATCTCCATTGTGGTTTTGCCTAGACATGGGACTAGCCAGCCACAGGAAAGGAGTAAACATTGATGATTAAGTCTGAAGGATGTGGTTTCAAGGTCCTACTCAGTACTTTTGTGGTCATACATCATCCTAGACATTTGGTTCATAACTCAAAATAATAAGGGAACAAAGGATTGGGCTAGCTACATGTAGTTATTTAAGGCATGACAAGCAAATTTTCCAACTTGCTTACTTTAGTTTAGATCACAGGCAACTTTGTGGTTTTTTTTACATTCTTTTGTAATTTATTGGTTAGAAGACAAACAAACAGTGGTGAAACAAGATAGGGATTGGTTCCAGGTACTCGGTTTGACCCTGGCATCAGGATGGAGGATTTGTCCCTGAGATAGCTAGATTCAGACAATTGTCTCCTTACATAACAAGGATTCTCTTTTCTTCACCTTTTCCTCAGGAATTACCTTTAGTCTTTTTGATACTAGCTACATTTTTTCATGAGATGAAGTGCTTTTTCATTGTATTGTTAACTTTGGTTTCCCCAATGATTAGTGATTTTGAACAGTATTTTATATATTGTTGTCCACATGTGAAACCAACACATTGATGTAAAATCTGAACCCTCATTTCTATTGCCTTACTACTCACAATGGCCAAGAAATAAGAACATCGCAAGTGTTCATTAACAAAGGATGAAGAAACAGACTTTTCCAATTAAATTTCATAATGGAATTAATGAAATAAGATTCATCCAATAGACATAATAAAATCTGGTGAATGTGGACAGACCTATATAATATATGCTACGCTAAATGAAATAAGCCAGGCATAGAAAGACAAGAATTACATGCATTGTATCTCACATATTTATGGACTCTGATTCTGAAAAGCACAGTTGTTACCTAAGGCAAGAAAATGTGAAGCTGGCAGCAGGGAGGCAAAATTTGTTATGGATGAATATTAAGCTATAATTTGGACAATAAGTTCTGCTGCCTGGGAGAATAACAATAAATAATTATATAGTGTACTCCATTTCAAAGATAAAAATGAAGATTGAAAGAACAGGCCTTTAAATTCTTTACTATAAAGAATTGATGTATGTTTGGTAAAAAGAATGTTTGATGTTTGATAAAGAATATATTTGGGGTTGGGGATTTAGCTCAGTGGTAGAGCGCTTGCCTAGGAAGCACAAGGCCCTGGGTTCGGTCCCCAGCTCCGAAAAAAAGAACCAAAAAAAAAAAGAATATATTTGAGATTCAAATACTACAAAATGTATGTGGATTAAATGTTATGTAGTACCACAAAATGCACACCATTTCTAGGTCAATAGACAGAAAACAACTGTTAAGAGTAAAAATAAAATACATTTAGAAAAATACCAATAGCAAACTACCAATAGCAAAATTTAAATATTTCATAATAAAGTTGAGTAGGCTCTATAGAAATACTATAAAATCTACACATCTTTCTTTTAGTTCATTCTTACTTTTAAATTGTGAATGTTCTATGTAAATTAATGATGACATAACAATTAACATTATTAGTTTTTAAAATAAGTAAATTATTGAGAATGATGAGATGGTTCAGCTAGCAAAGCCTACTATGACTGGAGCACTGAAATGAATTCTCTAGAACCCACATGTGAGAAGAGGAAAATGACTTCTTCAAGTTTTCTTTTGTCCTCTACACAACATCACATGGCATGTACACATTCATATGTAAAAAAATAAATAAAAATCAATAAGTATTTTTATGAATGAAAATAAGAGATTAAAATAACAAAGCATGAAACTAAAACATATTCATCATAAAACTAAATTTAGCCAGAAAAATGACAGTACATTCTTTTCATTTTATGAGTAAAAATCCATTTGGTTCTTATTCGGTCTATGGGAAACATACAGTGTCCAAGTATCCCACTATTTCTTATTCTTAACATTTCAGCCTGTTATGGGTCTGTCTTTCTTCTAACCAATACATGCCTTAGAAAGAATAGACAAATGGGACCTCATAGAATTGGAAAGCTTCTGCAAGGCAAAGGACACTGTCAATAGGACAAAATGGCAACCAAAAGATTTGGGAAAGTTCTTTACCAATCTCAGTTGCAATACAGTGCTAATACCTAATATACATACATACATATATGTTGGACTCTAGAAAATCAAGTGACCCTATTAAAAGTGGGGTACATTTGAGATAAACAAAAATTCTCAACTGAGGAAAATTGAATGGCTGAGAAGATGCTAAAGAAATGTTCAACATTCTTAGTCATCAGGGAAATGCAAATCAAAACAACCCTGAGATTCCACCTCACAACAGTCAGAATGGCTAAGATTAAAAACTAAGGAAACAGCAGATGCTCGAAAGGATATGGAGAAAGAGAAACACTCCTCCATTGTTGTGGGGTTGCAAGCTGGTCCAAAAACTCTGGAAATCAGTTTGGAGGCTCCTCAGAAAATTGGACATAATACTACCTGAGATTCTAGCTATATCACTTCTGGGCATATACCAAAAAGATGCTCCAACATATAACAAAGACACATGCTCCAGTATGTTGATAGCAGCCTTATTTATAATAGCTAGAAGCTGGAAATAACTCAGATATCCTTCAACAGAAGAAAGGATACAAAAAATGTAATACATTTACACAATGGAGTACTACTCTGTTATTAAAAACAGTGACTTTATCAAATTCTTAGGCAAATAGATGGAACTAGAAAATATCATTCTGAGTGAGGTAACTCAATCACAAATGGTATACACTTACTGATAAGTGGATATTAGCCCAAAAGCTCAGAATATTTAAGATACAATATATAGACCACATGAAGCTCAAGAAGAAGGAAGACCAAGGTGTAGATGCTTCAGTCCCTCTTAGATGGGGAAACAAAATACTCATGGAATGGAATACAGAAACAAAATATGGAGCTTGGACTGAAGGCAAGGCCATCCAGAGACTGCCCCACATATACAGTCACCCAACCCAGACAATATTGCTGACACCAAGAAGTGAATGCTCACAGGATCCTGATGTAGCCTGAGAGGCTTTGCCATAGCCTGACAAATACAGAGGCAGTCCAACCATTGGATTGAAAATAGTGTCTCCATTGAAGGAGTTAGAGAAAGGACTGAAGGAGCTGAAGGTGTTTACAATCCCAGAGGAAAAACAACAATATCAATCAACTGGACCCCCAGAGTTCCCAGTGACTAAATCACCAACCTAACAGTACACATGGAATAAACCCTGTCTCCAGCTTCATATGTAACAGACGAAGACCTTCTAGGGCATCAATGGGAAGAAAGGCCCTTGGTCCTGTGAATGTTGGATCCCCTAGTGTAAAGGAATACCAGGGCTGGAAGGTAGGAGACAGTGGGTGAGAGGGTGGGCAATCAACCTCATAGAAGCAGGGGGAAGGGAATGGGATAGGGGTTTCTGGAAGGGAAACCAGGAAATAGGATACATTTTGAAATGTATGTAAAGACAATATCAAAAAAATAAATAAAAGAAAGGAAAAGAAGCTTCTTTTTTGAAGCTTGAAGCAGGAGGAATCCCTAAGAACAAACGTAAGCATTTAGAAGACTGTTTGATAGCATGACCACTGGAGAAAATAGTAGTAGTACAATCTTCCCTAGAGCCTCCAGAAAGGGGTTAATAGCCTGGTTTATAAAACCAGGCATGACTTCTCTTCTGTACTATAACCTTCAAATTCAATCATGAAGTGGTTGGTTTCACAATATCCAGTTATGGCCTATTTCCCCACACAGAGGGTATATCGCACCTAGAAGTTCATTATTACTGTTCTAAGGCTTCACATTTGGTTAATAATGTTAATGACATCCCCACCCAACCTTAGTAGCCTGTACAGCACATTCTGACATGATGAAGATGAAATGGTTGGGGGGACTATCAATTCAAGCTTGAGTTCTATGTGTTCTCTTACTAAAGTGTGCAGGATCTTCAATAATAGGGCCTTAATTCCTTATTCTGATTTATTTATTTCTGCAAAGGCATCCAGAATGCAATTGAACAGAGGGTGTTAAGAGGATAAGCTCCAGAACATGTGGGTATATATGCAGCAAATACATATCTAGACATAGTATAGCCATTGTTTCCATAAAGTTACCCTAAATGCAATATCTGCATAAGAGTGGCCTCACGCAGTTTTTCACCAAAATGTAGATATGTACCAAGAGCCCCCCTCTATCTCTAAGGAACTACTGGCAGTAAAGGTGGTTAAGAAGAGGGTGACATTTTTTCCAGTGGTGCTACAACTGTTTAGTTGCCCAGGCACAAGTAAATAACTCCCCTCCTCCATGGTGAAGCTGTGGATGCCAGAATCTATCAATGTCGTATTATCCTCTGGTCTTTAGAACTTCCTGTGAGATACATATTTCCATTCGCTTGTTAGTAAGCTATATTGATCACATGACTCTTTGCAGCTCCTTTATGAGTTATAAACCATGCTGTTTTATTTCACTTCATCTCTGTGTAGCCAGCATTTTGTCCTGAATGACAAGAATATAAACTCTTATGTTAAATATATCATATTTAGGCTGGCTAAATTGAATTTAAAATAATGTATATATTTAAAAAGTTCTCTTAACCTACTAGAGTTCATTGAGATTATATTTCCTGGTTATTTAATTGGAATTAGCAAAAGTATTTTATACTATTTGACTTTTCACTGCACATATTTCATTTATTCAAAAGAGGCATATATAAGATAATAAGATACAGAGTCTTACCTAAAAATACCTTAGGAAGGGGTTATATCCTGATGTTAAATAAATGATATTATATAAACTTTATTACAAATAAGTATAAATGAACTTGTGAGCAGGAAGATATAACAAAACATCCCAGAGATATATTCTCAGGAAACCCAGCACTTAGTTGATTCTAGAAAGAATAATAAAGACTATGGACAAAGGAATTAGCATACATGAAATCACATGTAGGTTAATGAAAATTTGTTATAAAAGGATTACTTTGAGAACTATTCTTGGGCTCTTGGAAACCTCTAGTGATCATGTGAATACTAATTTTAAGCTGTTCATCTTCTTTGTCTTCTTCTTCATCGTCATCATTGTCTTCTCCTCCTACTCATTTATCCTGTCTCCCTCCCTCCTCCCTCCTCCCTCCTCTCTCCTTCCCTCCTTCCCTCCCTCCCTCCCTCCCTCCCTTCCTCTCTCTCTCCCCTACTTCCTGACCCATATCATTCACTGGCTGAAGCTTTTATTCTGTGTTTTTATGAATCCTATTGCTTACAACTGTAACTGTGACCATCTATCTTCCATAGATGAGTGCTGGAGTAAGAAGAATCACTGAGATGTTATAAATGCTTGAAAAATCACTTTGCAAAGTATATACCTATAAAATTGAACACTGGCTTTCCTTCCTTGAGTTAAGAAAATGAAGATATTTTCCTAAAATATATTTATTCTACTAAAGTCTCAAAAAGTAGAAATGCAGCACATCCTTTACAAAGTACTTTATCAATAAGCTGTGATTTTGCCCAAGAAATGACAGGAAGATGCCTATGATTGCATAACTTAGAAATTACTTTGCCAAGGGTATGTTTTCATAAGCCAGCCTTTTGATTAAAATGCTCTATTAACAATTCTGTAAAATTAGTTCCTGTTATTAATTTACTAATCACTACTCAATTATTTTCCTGTACTTTTTTCATTATTAACTCTTTTGCTTCAATTGTATCATTTTCTTTGTGCAAAAACATGAATACATATAATTTCTGTATTTTATTATATACACAAATGACTGCTGTTTACCTCCTTGTAAGTTCTCCAACATTATCTCATTCTTTACCCATTTCATACGCTCATGAAATTCTTTCCGTGTCTTTAGAATATTAATACCTCATATGACTTTATTTTGATTTAAAACAGAAAGAGATGGATAGCGATGTAAACATTACTCCTTTCTCAGTGCCAACTACACTTAACCACAGGGAGAAGCACTTATGTACTATTTAATCTAAATTTCTCCACAAAACTGGTTTCAACATATAGACATAGAAGTAGCTAAACAAAAAACTATGTGGCCACATTGGATACATGGTGTAATTGATGTGCTGGTGAACAGCTATTTATAAAACTCTTACAAAAGGCTGATCTTTACCTTACCATTGCAACTTTTACTATTCTTTACAATAAAAATAAACCCAAAATCTTTTTTTAGATAGCCTTTCAACCAACCATTATGCTACCATCATTTATCAAATCATATTTTTTCTCCTTAAAATCTTTTTGTCATTTTAAAACACTCACGCCACTTTACAGAATTATCTCCCTTCCCTTTGAAACTATTTAGCAGTCAATAGATCCTTGGTGAGGAGTTGAGTCTGGATATCATTTGCCCCATGTATGCTAGAATGTCTTGATCTTATGTAGAACTTCTGTAGGTAAATACAGCCGATGTGAATTCATGATTGTAAATCCCATGTTCTGACCAAGAAGATGGCATTTAACTGCATACTTCCTACATTTTAGCTTTCCCATTCTCTCTGTTTCCTCTTCACATAATTTTCCCTAAACTAGGGTTAATGTATTTGTCCCATTTATGGCTGAGTACAAAGTTATTTATTCTCAACAATTTGACCAGTTATCCATTTCTCCAGTGCAAATAGAAGTTTCCATAGCTAAGGAACCGTGGAGATAAGCAGAAATACTTAGAAGGCAATTTGGTAACATAAACACTTAACAAAATAACAATAACAGCTTATATAATAAGGCCTGTAATTTCTGTAGGAATTTTTTTTACCAGCATTATAGAACTAGGCATGATAATGCCTTCTATGGAACAAACTTGAAATTAAATCAGAAAATAATTAGCCCCAACATGTCTGCCACCATTGTACCAGTAGGCACATTTTGCCTAGCAGGCAGATTTTTATCCTTTAATTGATGACCCCACGTCCATGCACGTATGAACATCACTGGCTAAAATTTGTGAGTTACCCAAGGACAATAATATGTGAAGTTGGTAGTGGTGTATGGTTTTAAAATTATTTTATTTATTTACATTCCATGTGTTACCCCCGTTCTCACAGTTTCTCATCCTTTTCCTTCTCCCCCTTGCCTCAGAAAGGGTGCCTCCACACATACATGCCCCTTCCTTGGGGCTTCAAGTCTCTCAAGGTTTAAGCATATCTTCCCCCTCTGAGCTCTGATTAGGCAGTCTTCTGCTATGCATATGCCATGGGCCCCAGACCAGCCTGTGTATGCTCCTAGTTGGTGGTCCAGTCTCTGGGAACTCCTTGGATTTGAGTTAGTTGAGACTGAATATATCACTATTGAACTAGAACTTTTCCATTCTTGTTCATCTCTACAATGCCATATTAATACCTATTAATACTAAAACTTTGCAAAGTCCCAGAGACTTTCAAATCTCAGATGCTTATAAAGTTAAGATGTGGGGCTAGAGTGATATCTTAGTGGTTAAGACCAGTAGCTGCTCTTCCAGAGAGCCTGGGTTCAATTCCCAATATTCCCATAGCAGCTCACAACTGTCTAAAATGTCAATTCCAGAGGAACTGATACAATCACATAGCCATACATGAAGCCAAAACATTAATGCACGTAAAGTAAAAATAAATAATTTGAAACTTAAGACTCTGAAAGTACCCAAAACGTCTCTAAAGTTCTCCAAATCATTTAACTAAGGGGTCCTGTAAGACAAAAGCTAAGTTTCAAATTTCTACTCCAAGAGAAGATAATCAGAACACAAGCACAATGAAAAGAGAGCAAACCCAAACAATGGCACTATATACAGCTCGTCAGGCTTCGAGTCTCACAGTCTTCTGAGTTCCAAAGGGTTTGGGCAGAGGAAAAGATTATGATCTGCCATCCTCAGCACACACAGCTTGGTCCCCTGTGTTCACATTGGCTTTCATCCATAGCTTCTGCTGTCCTTGGTGTTTTCCCAGTGTACTGGTATCTCCAAAATATTGTGATCTCGGCTGCAACTGCGCAATGCTTTCTCCAATAGGCTTTCTTCTGGGACTATTACCATGGTACCAAGTCTCAGTTTCTCTCTATGATCCTTTCAATCCTTGAGCTTCTATTGCAAATGAGGATATGTATCTTCATCAAAGTTTTCTCCTTGACCTTTTATGTTGCCAAACTTCAGTTATTCCCCATAACTCCTTCATGCTTCTAAAACGGTATAACCTGAGAGACTCAAACACATTATCAAGTACCTCCCAGTGCATGGTACAAACTTGGGCCCCACCTGTAATAGAGCTTCTGTATGATGATCCTGAGGAAAATACACGTTTATGACCACCCATGGTGCTGGTCTCTTCTTAATCCTGCTGATTTTTAAGCTGTACCTATCCAGAATGCTTGACCCAGTCAAGCTATTTTACTTAATTGGTTTATGTTTTTTGTCAATCGTGGGTAATTATTCATTCCTCCACCCCACTGACCAGAGAACAGATGAGATTCTTAATTCAAAATATCCCCTGTAGATCTTTGCTTCTCTTTGAAACATTTAGGTTTGTGTCAGATTGATAATACTTACCAGCACTGGGGTAGAGTAACATGGTTTCATGTAATTTTTAGCCCTTATGCAATTATACTGCTTTTCTTTACCTAAAATATAATTTGTGTATTCATGGAGTTGCTCTAGAAACAGAAAGAAAAGGTAAAACTGTACTGTCCAAATATTTGTGGACAAACTTGGAATAGCTGTAGCAATATTTAACTATGTTTTAGGTTATAAGAGAATTAGAATAAATCCTATATTCACAATTATGCTATGCAGCTTCCCAAAATAATACCTGAATCTAGAAATTAAAGGTCCATTTCCTACTGTGTTGCAGTTATCTGACTTGGCCAGGAGTGGTACTTAACATTCCTCAGGCTTAAACTTACATTCATCTATAACCCACATAATAAAATTCCCATTACACATCCCTTCTTTTATTGAAATGTACAACTACTTTTAAATCTGAGTTTCACTTTTCTCACTGTCAAAAGCAGTTGGAGAATTTTTCAGTCTTTCGAATAGCAGGGGAACCAATGTACCTGCCTTTACTGCTTGGTGCTTAAACTTTTATACTCCTTCTTGAGAGGACTGCACAGCCAGAGCGCAGCTGACTCAGTATATTATGCTGGATCACAGTAAGATGTGGTAGGCTGTGACTTTTTCAGTAGAGCCCACTAGGGGATAGACATTTTCTCTGCCAAGGACCTAAGGCAAAATATCCTAGAAAATGGAACCCTATGCCCAAATCTTACAAATTCTAATTATTGTTTCTTGAAAAGCCTTGTAATGTTAGTTGCTGATTTAGGTGTCCATGTAACATATGAATCTCCTGATTTCATATACTTTCAACTGACATTTCTCCTTTAATTACAATAGCCACTTTAGGGTGCCGTTTTCTTAATTGAAAACAATACTTTTAAAAAATTTCTCAGTAATTTTTGTGAATATCTTGTGACATTTGCTTTAAATCCATTGTCTGATCTCTTATGGTATTATCTTATGTCTGTACTACCATCCTGCATTCCCTTATAAGGCCAACTTGCTCATAGTGGATGATATTCTAGCTATGTGTTTGTATTCAGTGTGCCGGTATTTTACTTAGGATTTTAGTCCATTAAGGATATTAGACTGTAGTTTGTTGATTTTGTGTCTTTATCTAGTTTGTGCACTAAAGCAATACCAACTTCATAGAATGAATTTGTGAGTGATCCTTCTCTTTAAATTTTTTTGAAGAATTTAAAAGTTATTGGTGTGCTGGTTCCTCTTTGAAAGTCTGTTAGAATTCTGCTGAGAATCGACTTAGCATCTTCTTGCCTGAACTTCTTTTAGCCAGAAGGCTTTTCATTTGTATTTTGATCTCTCCTTTTGTTATGGGTCTTATTATGTTATTATTATCTTGAAAGGATACTATTATATGAGTTTAGGAGATAATGCTGAGAACAGTGCATGTAATATAAGTAGTAAAATTGTAACTTCTTTTCTATTTCTAAAGCAAAAGAGACACAACTAATTATTGTAATGAACAAATGTAAACAGATAAAGGAAGTTTGCATGGTATAAGAAAAATAATTGTAAAGCAATTCTAACTAATAAACAGTTAGATTTCAGGAGAACATCTTTTGGATATAAGTAAATTTTATTTATGTATAAGAGAAACTGTAGAATTGAATAAATGTTAAAAATGCATAAAGATATGTCATTCTATTACCATGCTGGTAAATTTAGATCAATTTTACTAACATAAACTGGAACAAACCCAAGGACAAAGAATGGTGACTGAGAAATTACCTTT
Source organism: Rattus rattus (assembly GCF_011064425.1). Classification (NCBI taxonomy): domain Eukaryota; kingdom Metazoa; phylum Chordata; class Mammalia; order Rodentia; family Muridae; genus Rattus; species Rattus rattus. Next base: position 75,669,921 of record NC_046160.1, read on the forward strand.
AGCAGATTGTCCTGTAGGCATGTCCTATGGGGCATAGTCTTGATGGCTAATTGATTTAAGAAGCCACAGACCACCATGGATGGTACTATCTCTGGACAGTTGGGCCTGTCCTCTTTAAGAAAGGTAGGTTAACAAGGCAGGGAAACAAGAAAGCAAGAAGCTCTTCTTCTTGATTTCTGCTTCAGTTTCTCTTTCCTGTCTGAAACTGCTACTCTGGCTTCATTTAATGACATACTGTTACCTGTATGCCAAATAAAACTTTTTTGCTTGGTGCTTTTTGATACATGTTTTGTTGTAACAAAAAACAAGCTTTCGGACAAAGTAAGAAAAAAAAAGAACGCATACAAACTACATTTGGGACAAGCTCCATTCCCAGCAACAGATGAACAATAAGTAGTTTTGGAGGCTTTTTTTTTTTAATCTCATAATGCTTCTCTGGGAATTATTTTTTACCTTATTGTTTTCCTTATGTGGTATCCCTTTGACTTGTACTTCTGTCAGTTTTGTATGTGTGCATGTTTGTTTATATATGTAAAATTTATGTCCACATGTGTATTTGTTTCCTTGAGGTTTTTCTATTCTTTTTGTTTCCTACTGATTGTTTTGTTTTATTCTAGTTTGTTTTACTTATTTGCTTGTTTGTTTTGTTTTCTTAAAGAGAGGAAAAAAGACTTGGAGTTGGTTGGTAAAACACATAAGGTTCTGCGTAGAGGCGATGGAGGAAACCATGATCAAAGTATTTTCTATAAAATAATTTTCAATTAAAAAATAAAAGAGCTCATTCATACAGTTTGTGTGCCTTGCATTTACTTTATTTGAAAAATTTCTTGTACCATTTTGAAGACCTTGAGGGAAAGAAGAAACATTTCAAAATATGTAAAATGTAAACTGGTAATAAGACTTCAAACCAAAAACTTTCTCTTTTCTCTGTTGTTTGATTTAATAGTACATAACATTTTAAGGTGTTTGAAAAGTGTGCTTAGTGTAAGAACCCTATGGGGGTTGACTGAAAATAATAAGTTTGTTGATGGTGATGGTAATAGTGTATTTCTTATTAATTTTTAGTTTTGTTCTCTAAGTCATTGAAGCTTGAAATTTTTAATGATTAATCTGCCATAGTGTTCCAGGAAAATAGGAGTTTTAGTAAACCAGCTACAATACACCATATACCCTGGTGATATCAGAACTAATATCATATCTAAAGGAAATAAAACCAGCTCATTTGAAGTCACAATCATGTCTACTACATGAGTTGATGGTAAGTGTACCAGGTCTACAGGCTTCCTCACAGCAAACATAAGTAACTGTGGACTTTGACTACATTTTCATTTCTCTATCTACCACAACTACTGTTTAATTTCTATTGCAACATGATTGGTTCTTTTATGGTTCCAAGTGTAAATAAAATGAAATACTATGAAGTAGGTATAATGTTTCAGTCTAACTTATTTAGGCTATATTTTTCAGGTTCTAAAGTAAATTGTAAAAAAAATGACAAGTGATACTCATTTTCTTATAGCTTAATACTATTCTATGGTGCAATTAAACATGTTCATGTATGCCTCTGATATATTATGATGAAGTTAGTATAAGAGAAATTCCTTTGGAAGTGATTTTAGTACATATTTCTTCTGAACAAACAGATTCCTACCTGGAGGAAGAGGTAGTGTCATAAACCCAGGAAACTAATAAAATTATTACTGGAAGACACAATAGTAAAGAACATGGGCTTCTTACCCTCTGTATCAGAGTTAGTTTCATCAATACAAACCAACCACATTAAGGCCATTGGAAGTGTGATGTCACCCTTCTGAAACATTGGTATTCCATTCTGAGGAGACTAGAAAACTTTATAAAATGTCTATGAATTATGGAATAATAATTGTGTATCCTAGCTTGCTTTCTGTTGCTATTAGAAGCACCTTGAACAGAGGCAAATTTGAGAAAAGGGAGTTTATTTTATCTTACAGCTCTCAGTTTGTAATGAAGGGAATTTGGGTAGAAACTCAAGGCAGAAAACTAGAGGCAGAAACTGAAGCAGAACATTGAAGGGATGTTGCTTCCTTACTTGCTCCCTGTGGGTTTCTCAGTTTCTGTTTTTATGTAACCCAGTACTGCTGGCCCTGGGGTGACACTGCCCACACAGCAGTAGGCTAGAATTTCCCATTCTAATTATTACTACTAAAAATGAAAAAGAAAAAAAAGTCCCCATGGATTTACCCAAAGAGCAATTTTTATAGAGGCATTTTTTCTGGATTGAAAGTTTCCTCTTCCTATATGACTTCAGTTCATTTTTAAGTGATGGGAAAAAAGTACCAAAGGAGGTAATGCTTCCTACCCATGGGATCATACTCATCATTGTCCTTCAACAATAAGCAACTACTAACACATATTGCTAATGGTTTTGAGTATTTCCTTTGTCTCAGTCAAGGTTTCTATTGCTGTAAAGAGACACCATGACCAAGGAAACTCTTCTTACAAAAGGAAACATTTAATTGGGGCTGGCTTACTGGGTCTGAAGTTTAGTCAGTTATTATCATGGTGGAAAGCATGGCATTGTGCAGGAGGAGCTGAGGATTCTATATCATGTTCCAAAGCAAAGAGGAGAAGAATGGTTTCCTGGTGGCCAGGATGAGGGTCTTAAAGCTGACACTCACACTAAGATACTTCCTCCAATAAGGCCACACCTCCAAGTAATGCTACTCCCTGTGCCAAGCATATGTTGTGGTTTGAATCACCACATCCTTATGTTAAAAAACATATCATTAGCGTTTGGTGTAGACAGAGGAGCCAAAGTTTCGTTATAAAATACTAGTTTGAGTGTTGGGTAGTTCAGAGAGTGTCTGGGAGCACAGTAAAAATTATAGTTAAGAAGTTTGGATGAAAATACCACGGGTTTTCTGTGTGAGTGGAAAAGGTCCTTTTCAGGGAACCATAGCGATGTTTTCTGAAAAATCCAGTGTAAAGAGTGAGTAACCTGCCTATGAGTTGTTTGTCCGACCTGCTGCCCGGCAGTCAGCAGAAGTTGGGGACCACCTGGAGAGAATGGAGGACAAGATGTGCGAAGAAGAATGCAAAAACACAATGCCAACCAACCAGAGCTCCCAGGGACTAAGCCACTACCCAAAGACTATACATGGACTGACCCTGGGCTCCAACCTCATAGGAAGCAATGAATATCCTAGTAAGAGTACCAGTGGAAGGGGAAGCCCTTGGTCCTGCTAAGACTGAACCCCCAGTGAACGTGATTGTTGGGGGGAGGGCGGTAATGGGGGGAGGATGGGAAGGGGAACACCCATAAGGAAGGGGAGGGGGAGGGGTTAGGGGGATATTGGCCCGGAAACCGGGAAAGGGAATAACATTCGAAATGTAAATAAGAAATACTCAAGTTAATAAAGAAAAAACGGAAAAAAAAAAGACAGGAGTCTGATCAAGGCAACAAATTTTATTTTTTTCCCAAGGCTTAATTTATGCCATAGCAGGGGTAACAGACACTGTGGTCTTGTGGTCAAGTAATCGGCTGACATCAACAGGACTTTGGTTTCTGAGAAATGTCACAAGTTTGTCATTGTTAGGCAGTCTGACCACCCGATTTGTATTAGCCTTCTATTGCTGGCTGAGGATTTTCCATTGTCCTGACCTCTTAATGAACCCAGGCATCATATTTTCATTTTAGCATTTTTCCATTTTATTTTACTCAACTCTAACTATAATATTAACAGCAATAATGGAGGGTTTTAAGGGCATAGCTCCCAACAGTTGTTGATCAAGGGGACTTATGAGACTCCATAAAACACCAGATTCTTGCCAGTAATGTTGGTTTCCTGTCTGAATTAAATAGTAGCACCATATTATTAGTCATTCCTCACTTTATAGCCCATTCTGCAGGAGAAATCTCATATCTTATTCTATGCGATATAATAAAAGACTTATGGCCAGAGAAAATATAGAGCCTAGAGGGAAAATAATAGCTATTGATTTGTTAAATATATGCAATATGATTCAAATAGCTTTCTAAACATTTGTTTTCTTTCATAGAATATGGCAGCTGTCAGCAAGTATGAACTTGAAGGGAGTTTTCTTATTTCACAATATGCAATGGTTAGGTTGCAGACTTATAAATGATTAAAATGCTAAGATTATTTATTGCTGAAGAATAAAAATCAATGCTCACATAGACAGACACACATACAAATAAATACATAATAAATAAATTATGAATAAACATATCTTTATAAGGAAGCATTGAAGAGAGGGACCAAAGGAATAGGATTAAATGGGGAACTTCCTCTGAGCATACATAGTCTATCCTAGACACAAGACTTAAACACCAAATGAAATTTAGAAGATTCAAGGAGGTCATAAACCATTAACAAAGCCTTGTTTCAAGTTAGTGGAAGTAGTATCAGTTGCTGAAAAAGATTATGCTTTTCAGTGGGAGCTTAAAATTGGGTAGGCAGTTTCACAGATTTCCTTCTCACTAATGTTGCCCATAAGGCCTTTCAGTGAAACAGGGTTTCAATCATCCAAACTTTTATAAGTAATCTAAGTTTTAGTTAATCTTATATTGCACTGATAAGAAGCTATGACCAAGGACAGTTATAGAGAAAAAATCTTGAACTTTTAAGTCTCAGCAAGTTGGAGTTCATGGCGAAGGTAGGCAGCATAGCACAGTTAGAACAGATGAGAGCTGACATCGTGAGACACAGTCACAACATAGAATAAAAAACTGGGAGAAGTATAAAAATTTCAAAATTATAAATTCTATCCTCACTAGCACTCTTCCTCACAAAAAACATACATCGCAATATTTCCCAAACAGCTCCACTAACTGGATCCAAGTATTTACATTTATGAGCCTGCGTTTCTTCCCTTATTCAAAACAACCACAGCTAGTCTTTCTGTATTACCTCAGAACTAACTGTGGGATTGTCCCACATCTTCTCTAAAGCACAGGTAAAAACTGCCTCTTTGAACACACATGTAACTACTAAGGCTAACTGATTCTTCACACTCACATGTGACGTCACATAAATTTGACTTTGTTCATCTTTGCCATTATCATCAATTCTTCAATTAGTTCCTTGAAAGCAGAGACGAGGGTTTTTTCTCTTTATTACCCTGAACTCCAGACAGCATATTATATGTGTGCTTTTGACAATTTGTGAATTAAATTTGAATATATAAGTGTCATTATGCAAGAACATTAATTTATAGAACTAAATATTTCATTTGCTTGTTAAGTAGATTATCACGATACAATATGATATGATATGTTATTTTCTTCTCATCGATTCCCTGACAAGTTCAGAAATACAATTTGATTGAAGTGGTTTTTTTCCTCAGTTCTCCGCTGATCAGAAACATTACAAATTCAAGAATCCTCATCAGCTGTTTTGAATGGCTGCTCTAACTTTTGTTGGCAATATTTTAAATGTGTGTCATGCTTCAGTAGTGTAATAGTCACTACTCTATTGTTGTGAAGAAAAAACATGACCAAGGCAAAATTTAAAAAAGAAAGCACTTAATTAGGGGCTTGCTTACAATTACCATGGAACTTTAGTGCATTATCATGGCAGGAAAAAGACAGTCATGATACTAGAGCCGTAGGTGAGAGATTTACATCCTAATCCAAAATCAACAGGCAGAATTAAAGAGTCACTAGACCTGGTCTGAGTTTTTGAAACCTCAATGTAAACCCACAGTGACACACCTCCTCCAGTGAGGTCACATCTACTGCAGTAAAGTCATACTTTTATTATTTTAATAGTTTAAAATATATGATGTAAGAAACTAGTTTTTTTTTTAATTTGTTGACTTTGGTTTTATGTCTCAGTATGTAGTTTGTGTTAGAGAATTTTCCATGAGTTTCTAAGAACAATGTTTCTTCTTTTTTTGTATGTCCTTATCTCTTGATATCCATATGATCTAATTGATATATATTGTCATTTAATTCCAAGGTTTCCACGTTGTTTTTTTTTAGTTCAGATATCTGCATATTAGAGATAGTTGATATCATCTACTATTACTGATTTGAGGTTAAACTATGTGTTGAAGTCAAGCCAAATACTTTATTTATGAATTTGAGTATGCCAGAGGTTAATGCATATCTGCTTAAGATTGCAATGTCTTTGGATAAATTGTTTCCTGGAATAGAATGAAGACTCCTTCTTTATACCTTCTGATCAATATAAGTTCAAAGACCATATTATCAGACATTAAAATAGAAACACCAATTCTGCCGATAGTCTTATTTTATTAAAATACTTTTTCCATCTTTTTACTCTAAGGAGGTCCCTAACTCAAATTAACACAAATCTTTTGTACTCAACTAAATGGTGGTTTTGTTTTTGATATATTCAGCTAACCTGTGTCCTTTGATTTGGTACCTGAAACAAATGATATTTAATGCTAATTCTTGAATGGTGTTTGGTGATCTATCATTTGGGATTTCAGTCTCCACCACTTCAACCACTACCAGCACTCCTCCTTCTTCTACCACTACCATCCCTCTTCATCTTCCTCTTCCTCTTCTTCCTCCTCCTCCTCCTCTCCATCCTCCTCTTCCTGCTCCTGCTCCTCCTCACCATCCTGTTCTTCTTCCTCTACCTTTTATTTTTAATTCGATATTTTTTGTTTATATTTCAAATGTTATTCCCTTTCCCGATTTCCTGGCAGTAAGTTCCCTATCCCAATCCCCTCCCCTTCTTCTATGAGGGGGTTCCTTCTCCAAAACCACCATCCTTCCTAGCCCCCCAACATTCCCCTGCACAGGGAGAGTCCAGCCTTGGCAGGACCAAGGGCTTCTCCTCTCAGTGGTGCCCAACAAATCCATCCTCTGCTACATATGTAGCTGGAGCCATGGGTCTGACCATGTGTAGTCTTTGCGTAGTGGTTTAGTCCTTGGGAGCTCTGGTTGGTTGGTATTGTTCTTATGGGGTTTCAAACCCCTTCAGTTCCTTCAATCCTTTCTTTAATTCCACCAACGGGGACCCCTTTCTTATTTCAATGGATTGTGGCTAGAATTCACCTCTGTATTCGGCATGTTCTGGCTGAGCATCTCAGGAGACAGCTATATCAGGCTCCTGTCAGCATGCATTTCTTGGCATCATCAATATTATCGAGTTTGGGTGACTATATATAAATGGTGGGGAAGGCTTAGAATCCCATTCCTTCAGTCTCTGCTCTAAAATTTGTCTCCACATCCCCTCCTATGAATATTTTTGTTCCCCCTTCTACAAAGGACTGAAACATCCACACTTTCGTCATTTTTCTTCTTCAGACTCATGTGGTCTGTACATTTTATTTTGGGTAATTCTAGCTTTGGGACTAATGTATACTTATCAGTGAGATCATACTATTTTTTGTTGATAGGGTTAATTCATTCAGGTTGATATTTTCTAGTTTCACTTATTTGACTATAAATTTCATGAAATCATTATTTTTATAACTGAGTAATACTCCATTTGTAGATGTACCATATTTTCTGTATCCATTCCTCTGTTGAAGAATGTCTGGGTTCTTTCCAGCTTCTAGCTATTATAAATAAGGCTGCTATGAACATAAGGGAGCCTGTGTCCATGTTGTACATTACAGCATTATTTGTGTACATGCCCAGGAGAGGTATAGTTGGATCCTCAGGTAGTGCAATATCTGATTTTCTGAGGAACCTCCAGACTGATTTCCAGATTGCTTGTACATGTTTGCAATCCCACCAACAATGGAGGAGTGTTCCTCTTTCTCCAAATCCTCACCAGCATCTGTTGTCACCTGAGATTTTTATGTTAGTCATCGGATTGGTGTGAGGTAGAATCTCAGGGTTATTTTGATTTGCAATATCCCTGATGACTAAGAATTTTGAACATTTCTTTAGTTGCTTCTCAGCCATTCAATAGTCCTCAGCTGAAAATTCTTTGTTTAGCTCTGTACCCCATTTTTAATAGGGTTATTTGACTCTCTGGAGTCTAACTTCCTGAGTTCTTTGTATTTTTTGATAGACCTCTATCAGATGTAAGACTGGTAAAGATCTTTTCCCAATCTGTTAATTGCAGTTTTGTCCTCATGACAGTGCCCTTTGCCTTACAGAAACTTTGCAGTTTTATGAGGTCCCATTTGTCGATTTTTGCTTTTAGAGCATAAGCCATTGGTGTTTTGTTCAGGAAATTTTCCCCAGTGCCTATGTATTAGAGGCACTTCCTCACTTTTTCTTCTGTTAGTTTGAATGTATGTGGTATTTTATGGATGTCCTTGATCCATTTGGACTTAAACATTGTACAGGACAATAAGAATGTGTCAAATTGCATTCATTTACATGTTGACCTTCAGTTGAACCAGCACCATTTGCTGAAAATGCTATCTTTTTTCCATTGGATGATTTTAGCTCATTGTCAAATATCAAGTGACCATATTTATGTGTTCATTTCTGGGTCTTCATTTCTCTTCAACTGATCAACCTACCTCTCTCTGTACAAATACCATACAATTTTTATCACTATTGCTCTGTAGTACTGCTTGAGGTCAGGCATGCTGATTTCCCCAGAAGTTCTGTTATGGTTGAGGATAATTTTCACTATTCTGGGTATTTTGTCTTTCCTAATGAATTTGCAAATTGCTCTTTCTAACTCTATAAAGAATTCAGTTGGAATTTTGATGGGGATTCCATTGAATCTGTAGATTGCTTTTGGCAAAATTGCCATTTTTACTATATTAATCCTGCCAATCCATGACCATGAAAGACCTTTCCATTTTCTGAGATCTTCAAATTCTTTCTTCAGGGACTTGATGATCTTGCCATACAGATCTTTCACTTGATTGATTAGAGTCAGACCGAGGTATTTTATGTTATTTGTAACTATTGTAAAGGGTGTCACTTCACTAATTTCTTTCTCAGCCTCTCTATTCTTTGAGTAGAGGAAGGCAGCTGATTTGTTTGAGTTAGTTTTATACCCAGCCACTTTGCTGAAGTTGATTATCGGGCCTAGTAGTTCTCTGGTGGAACTTTTAGGGTCACTTAAGCATACTATCATATCATCTGCCAATAGTGATATTTTGACTTCTTCCTTTGACCTCCTTTTGGTGTCTGATTGCTCTGGCTAGGACTTTGAGTACTATGAAGAGTAAGAAGGAAGAGAGCAGGCAACTTTGTCAAGTCCCTGATTATAGTGCAATTGGTTCACGTTTCTCTTAATTTAGTTTAATGCTGGCTACTGATTTGCTGTATATTGCTTTTAGTATGATTAGGTATGGGCCTTCAATTCCTGTTATTTTCAGAACTTTTGTCAAGAGGGGGTGTTGAATTTTGTCACATGCTTTCTCAGCATCTAATGTAATGATCATGATTTTTTCCCTTGAATTTGTTATATAGTGGATTACATTGATGGATTTCCATATATTGAACCATCCCTGCATCCTGGGGATGAAGCCTACTTGATCATGATGGATGATCGTTTTGATGTGTTCTTGGATTTGGTTTGCAAGAATTTGATTTAGTATTTTTGCAACGATATTCATGAGGGAAATTGGACTGAAATTTTTTTTCTTTGTTGGGTCTTTGTGTGGTTTAGGTATAAGCGTAATTGTAATTTCATAGAAGGAATTGGGTAGTGTTCCTTCTGTTTCCATTTTGTGGATTAGTTTGACCAGGGTAGGTATGAGGTCTTCTATGAAGGTCCGATAGAATTCTGCACTAAACCCATCTGGCTCTGGGCTCCTTTTAATTAGGAGACTTTTAATAACTGTTTCTATTTGTTTAGGAGTTGTAGCATTGTTTAGATGGTTTACTGATTCTGATTTAAATTTGGTAATTGATATTTGTCTTGTCATTTTCTCCTGATTTTCCAGTTTTGTTGAATATAGGCTTTTGTAGTAGGATCTGATGATTTTTTTAATTTCCTCAGATTCTGTTGTTGTCTCTCTTTTCATTTCTGATTTTGTTAATTTGGATACTCTCTCTCTGTGCCCTCTTGTTAGTCTGGCTAAGGGTTTATCTATCTTGTTGATTTTCTCAAAAAACCAGCTCCTGGTTTTGTTGATTCTTTGTATAGTCCTTTTTGCTTCTACTTCGTTGTTTTCAGCCCTGAGTTTGATTATTTTCTGCCTTCTGTTACTCTTGGGTGTATTTGCTTCTTTTTGTTCTAGAGCATTTACGTGTGCTGTCAAGCTGTTGATGTATGGTCTCTCTTGTTTCTTTCTGCAGGCACTCAGACCTATGAGATTTCCTCTCAACACTGCTTTCATTGTGTCCCGTAATTTTCAGTATGTTGTGCATTTCTTCATTTTCATTAAATTCTAAGAAGTCTTTAATTTCTTTCTTTATTTCTTCCTTGTCCAAGTTATCATTGAGTGGAGCATTGTCCAACTTCCATGTATATGGGCTTTCTGTCATTGTTGTTGATATTGAAGTCCAACGTTAGTATGTGGTGTTCTGATAGGATGCATGGGATTATTTGAATCTCTTTGTGTCTGCTGAAGCCTGTTTTGTAGTCAGTTTTGGAGAAGGTACCATGAAGTGGTGAGAAGAAGGTATATTCTTTTGTTTTAGGGTGAAATGTTCTATAAATATCAGTCAAATCCATTTGGTTTATAACTTCTCTTAGTTTCACTGTGTCTGAGTTTATTTTATTTTCCATTAATGAGAGTGGGGAATTGAAATCTCCTACTCTCATTGCGTGAGGTTCAGTGTGTGATTTGAGCTTGAGTAAGGTTTCTTTTATGAATGTAGGTGCCCTTGCATTTGGAGCATAAATATTTAAGATACTTTTATTCGATATTAGAATGGCTACTCCAGCTTTTTTCTTCCGATCATTTGCTTGGAAATTTGTTTTCCAGCCTTTTACTCTGTGGTAGTTTCTGTCTTTCTCTCTGAGGTGTGTTTCCTGTAGTCAGCAAAATACAGGGTCCTCTTTAATTATCCACCCTGTTAGTCTATGTATTTTCATTGAGTATTTGAGTCCATTGATGTTAATAGATAATAAGTAGTAGTAACTGTAGTTTCCTGTTACTTTTGTTGTTAAATGTGAATTTACGTTTATGTGTCTTTCTTGTTTTGGTTTCGCTACAAGGAAATTACTTTCTTGCTTTTTCTAGGGTCAAGTTTTGCTCTTTGTGTTGGAGTTTTCCATGCATTATCCTTTGTAGGTCTGGATTTGTTGAAAGATATTGTAGAAATTTGGTCTTGTTATGGAATATCTTTGTTTCTCCATCTATATTGAGATTTTTGGTGGCATTTGTGTTCTGTTAGGGTCTGTATGACATCTGCCCAGGACCTTTTGCCTTTCATAGTCTTGGGTGAGAAATCTGGTGTAATTCTGATAGGTCTGCCTTTATATGTTACTTGAGTATTTTACCTTATTGCTTTTAATAATCTTTCTTTGATTTTGTGTTTGGTGTTTTGCCTATTATGTGATGGGAGGAAATTTTTTTCTGGTCCAATCTATTTGGAGTTTTCTAGGCTTTCTGTATGTTTATGGGCATCTCTCTTTTTTTTTTTTTTTTTTTTGTTAGGGAAGTTTTCTTCTATAATTTTTTGAAGATATTTACTGGCCATTTAAGTTGGGAGTCTTCATCCTCTCTTATACCTATTAACCTCAGGTTTGATCTTATTGTGTTCTGGATTTCCTGGAAGTTTTAGGGTAGGAGCTCTTTGGGTTTTACATTATCTTTAATGGTTGTATCAATGTTTTCTATGGTATCTTCTGCCCCTGAGATTCTTTCTTCTACCTCTTGCATTCTGTTGGTGATTCTTCCATCTATGACTCCTGATCTCTTTCCTAGGTTTTCTATATTCAGGGCTGACACTCTTTGTGCTTTATTTATTGTTTCTATTTCCAATTTTAAATCCTGGACAGTTTTGTTCAATTCCTTCACCAGTGTGGTTGCATTTTCTTGTTATTCTTTAGGAGATTTTGTTTGTTTGTTTGCTTCCTCTTTAAGGGCTTCTACTTGTTTACCTGACTTTTCCTGAATTTCATTAAGGGAGTTATTTATGTCCTTCTTAAAGTCCTCTATTATCATCATGGGATGTGATTTTAAATCCATATCTAGCCTTTCTAGTGTGTTTGGATATCCAGTATTTGCTTTGGTGGGAGAACTGGGCTCTGATGATGCCAAGTAGTCTTGGTTTCTTTTGCTTAGGTTCCTGCGCTTGCCTCTCACCATTAGGTTGACTATGGTGTTAGCTTGTCTTGCTGTCACTGACAGTGGCTTGACTCTCCTGTAAGTCTGTGTGTCAGCATTCCTGTAGACTTGTTTTGTTTCAGCTGGATCTGGGAACAGAGAGCTGCTCTGGGGTTTATGAGTCCTGATACCTCCAGGAGGGTTGCTTTGTGCAGAAGAGTTGTTCTTACCTCTGCTCTCAGCTGTATAGGCACTCCTACTGACTGACTTTCAACTCTAGGCATAGGCAGAAACCTGAAGCTTCCTGCCGCTGACTGCTCCTAGGTCCCTCTGCCCAGTGGGCACAGAAAACACTTGGTGGGTTCCTCTTGGTTCAGGAATGTGAGCAGAAGTAGAGATCTCCTTTGAGGTTTCAGGATTGTCTGAAGTTCTGAGGGTCCAGCTCTTCCCTCAACCCGGATTTGTATGCAGGGAGTTGTGGGATCCCTTCAGTTCAGGTCCAAGCACAGGAGGAAACCAACTGGTTCCTGCTGCTGATTACTCCTATATTCCTGTATCCAAAGGCCACTAGGCAGGTTCCTCTTTGGCCAAGAATGTGAGCAGAAGTGGCAGTCTCCCCTGAGGTCTCAGGATTGTCCTCTGAGGGTCTAGCTTTCCCCCCATGGGATTTGGGTGCATGTTCTGCTTCGTTTTTTGTTTCTCTTTCTCATCATTCCTGTTCTTAGACCTAGCTTGTATTTTAGTAATTATAGATACATCTGATTTTTTGGCAGTGTCTTGACAAATTATGATTGCTTTCTTCCATTTAAATGATTCCTTTCAGGATTCTCTGTAGTTTAGTGGATATATATTACATAGCTGTCTACTCATATCATGGAAAATTTTCCTTCTCTTTCAACTATGGCACATAATTCATACTTTTTTTTAAATAGTATTTCTGATTTAAAGTGATTCCCTTTCTTGCAGCCAACATCCCTAACCCTCTCCTCCCCTGTCTTTATGGGTTTTTAATCCTTTTGCCTCCCCCCAACAATCATTTACTTAGCAGGAAGGGTTCCCTTAACTGGTGATCTTAAAGGATATTCATTGCTAATGAGGTCAGAGTCCAGGGAGTCCAGAGAGAGAGTGGAGAGAGAGAGCTCTGGAGAGCATTGTTGAGAGGGGTCAGAGACAGTTCTTTCTCTGACAGAACAGGGTCTCATTCTCAGTTCAATGGTTTCTTGGCAAACACAGACTGCTTACTGAGATGTGTCTCTATCTAACCCTTCCTGTCTTCCTGCACTTTTTGCTTCATCCATCTTGTCTAAGGGTAGGCAGAAAGGCCAAGGCAGGCTCTGAGAGGGAGTTCCTTCTGTCCCTGTTTTAAAAATGCCTCTCTTCCCAGGAGAAAAATTCTTATTCCCCTTTTAAAAAGGAGTTAAGCATTCACATTTGATCACTTGAGTTTCAGTGTTCTAAACACAGGGTAATTCAAGCATTTGGGCTACCACATCCTATCAAATGCATACCATGTGTATTTTTCAGTTTAGTTACTTTTTACTCAGGGATGATAAAAGCCTATATTCAACAAAACTTGAAAATCTAATTGCTAGAAATGGACAATTTCTCTTAGATAGATACTTTCCTACTGTTGGTTTCAGGAACAGATAAACCAGTTAAACAACCCCAAACTCCTAACGAAATAGAATTTGTGATTTTCCCAATATTATATTAGGTCCAGATGGGTTTAGTGCAGAATTTATCAGACCTTGTAGAAAGTACCAATATTATCAAAACTATTCCACAAAAAAGAAACAGATGGAGCACTAACGAATTCCTTCTAAAGATTCTTTTCATCCTAAACCACACAAAGACCCAACAAGAAAGAGAACTTCAGACCAAGAATATAAGCATATAACATCTCATTTTCCCTAAAAAACAAACAAAACCAAAACAAAACAGAATCTTTGAGATGACCTAAATCCAATCATCTGCCTTTTCCTAACAGACCTCTCTGACTAAACGTTTTACATAAATCCATTCCACACCCCTAAACACTATCTTAGATATACATCTCCTTTATGTTCCTCCACCATGTAGTGAATTATAACTTCAGGACCTTTACACTTGCTGATAATTCTGTCAAAAATGTCCCTCCAACAAAGGTGTTTAAAACTTGAAGTTGATCCCTCTAGTCTACAGATATATTGCTTTCTTTTGCTTCAGGCTCTAGTTTGACACTGTTGATATTGATACATTGCAAGGAGTTCACCTCAGAGAAGTGCCTGCCTTGTGGAGAAATGCTCCCCAGCTCTGTGTTCACGTTCGGGACATTGTCTCTTTTTCTTTGCTTGGCTTTCTGACCCTGCCTCAGCAGGTAGCCCTATTTCTTCATGCTGCTAATAGATGACACTTCAGTGCAAAGATTTATGCTCCTCACCTGGCATTTCACCTTGGAACCTTCTGTTGCTGCTAAGGTTATGTATGTGCCCTTGCTGACCTGAATGGAGGAGAGCAGACACACGCTCGAATGTAGGGAATACAGATGTTTTATGAACTAATTTCTGTTTATCCTTTAAATTCTGGATTTTTTTCAAGACCACTGTTGTTAAGTTAGTTCTCTCACTAGCTTTCTGGAGGGGAGTAAATGGCAAAACTTAGCAATATTCAAGGTGATATGTTATAAAAAGAGTGAACAAACTATAGCTTGGAGTGCAATCCAGCATGATATTCAGTTTGTAAATAAAATTTGAACCTGAGAAACACTCATTGATTTCTCTCTTGCCTGTAGCTCTTTCTGAACTATCTCATATATCTGCAGAGTTCAGCAGATACAACAGAAAACCAATGACCTCTAAACTTTAAAATGTTTACACTATCCCCCTCTTCCTTATAAAATGTGACACCACAATTGCTGTTTCAGTCAACAGTTAATGAAGGTGTGTGCATGTGAGGCTGGGGCATTCCTGATTCCATTAGGCCTTCTGGGATGATTCCAGTAGGGCTGCATTCAGATGACTTGACTGCAATTCAGTGATCGACCATATAGTGTAGTTTCCTTTTTTGCTGTCTTCCCTTTCCCCTTTAATTTTGTTTCTGAGTATTTCAGCTCTTTTCCAAAAGAGAGAGAGAGAGAGAGAGAGAGAGAGAGAGAGAGAGAGAGAGAGAGAGAGAAGAGAAGAGAAGAAAAGAAAAGAAAAGAACACATAGAGTTTATCTTGATATTTTCTGTTTAGAATAGATGTTAAGTACAACATGGATATTGTAACTCTTAACAATCCACATTTTCCTGATTTTTTCTTCCTTTTAAAGACTAGAAATCTTTTTATTTGAATAGGAACTGCTGCCTTGCCAGTTGTTCCTGTGTCGGAAGCATAGGTCCCCATACAGTAGGGGTGTTCTGGAAGGCTATGGAATGTATAAGAGGTGGAGTAAAACTTGAACAAATGAGTCACTATGGGCAGGCCTCATAGTCCTATTGCCTAAATACACGTCCCGCCTGCTGTCTGCTTCCTAAAGTTGATCACAGGGTGAGCAGATTGCTCAGGAGTCTGCTGTGAGGCCTTTCCTGCAATAAAGACAACATGCTAACCTTTAATCTGTAAGAAAAGTAAGATCTCCCTTTGCAAAGTTATTTCTTATTATGTACTTGGTCACAGTAACAATTAATAAAACTGAGTATCTACTAAAATATGGGTTTTAAATTAGTTTTTTAATTGTGTGTTTATTACTAGACTCAAATATCCATGCGTAGAAAATCTCAGTCAGTTTCCTAGTATTCTACTCAATGTTCTGTGTATAACTCTAGAAGAACTCAGTACCTGTCACACAGCATGAGCTTAATACTTTTAGGTGAGTAAATGTATAAATTTTGTCTTTTATCCCAGTTCCATTCTTGTAAAGCCGTCGGGGTTCTGTATACTTCATCCTGTCTTAAAATTATTTCATAGGATCCCATAACCTAAAAAAACTTTCTATTACTTTTAAAAAACTCCCTCAAGACCGCTATGGCTCTGCTTTATAAATGCCACTTTTCTAAGTGTTTTAATTTTTAAAATTTATTTTATTTATATGAATGTCTTGCATGCATGTATCTCTTTGTATTATGTTATGCCCAGTGCTTGTGGTGGTCAGAAAAGAGCATTGGAACTGGCGTTCCACTCCATTTGTGAACTGCCATATAGGAGCTGGAAATCAAATTCCTATGATCTGGAAGAATAAGTGTTCTTAACCTCTGAACTATCCCCACTTCCCTAGGATTTAACATCCAGGTTAGGTTCTGTAGATAAATGCTTCTTCATCACTCACCTGTCTGCTGGTCTTTTGCATATGTCACAGTCATTCCTCTGCCTTCATTTCTCTGGTACCCACAGAAAGTTGGAACAGTGTCTGTCTTCACACAGATCAGACCAGTGATAATGCAACACAGAGATTCTGCTGTTCCAGTACTGTTGCAATGAATATAGTGACCAACAATGTTTTGGTTGACTATTATTATGTTCACTGATAAACAAAATTCTCAGTCAATAAAGACCCTTTCATATGTTGCATATTAGATATCATGCCTATTTGATATTTACATTACAATCCATAGCAGTAGCAAAATTAAAGTTTTGATGTAGCATGTGTGTGCATACCTACACACAGATATATATGATATATAAATATATTATAAATATATGTACGTATGTATGGGGAAGTCACCACAACATGAAGAACTGTATTAAACGATTGCATTATTATGAAGGTTGAAAACCAGGCAGGCCCTTGGCATTTCAACAAAGTTTTATTTTGTTTACTGAGGTAGAAATAAGTGTTTTTAGTAATATTTCATATCATAAATGTGCAAAATCTATAAAAATTTATTGCTAGAGTATTTAGAAGTCCAAAACATTGTCCATCTTTAAAAACACACTAAAGATCCTGTACAGGGTGGAAGAAAAGAAGTTTGAAAATTGTTGAATTAAAGAATCACTCAACGGTCAATACACAAAGGTTAAACAATTCTATCAGTTGATGAATAGATTGTGAAAATGTGTTCCACATATACAAGGGTATATATTTTAGCTGTAAAGAAAAGTGAGAAAAGTGAAATTATGAAACACTTGGGCAGTTAGATGGATCTTGAAATGACATTCAGAATGAAAATACCAAAACCTAGAAAGAAAGATAAGGGCTCTCTCTCTCTCTCTCTCTCTCTCTCTCTCTATATATATATATATATATATATATATATATATATATATATATATATATATATATATATATATTTGAGGAAAGCAACTTTGAATCTTCAGATACACTTTTAAATTGGAGTACATGGAGGGAAAAAACGCATATGGGAGTTTCAGTGGAAGGACAGAATGGAGATGACACAAATCGGGGAACTGGAGTGAAAAAACAGGAAAGATTTAGTAAGGTGGGTTTGTCAGGGAAGATATAGAAGTAGTAGAGGAGGGAAGACGTGGAAGGATAACTAACACCAAATCTTTTTCAAAGTTTTTTTTGTAAATCTACTAATGTAGAAGCTTCCTAAAATATTTACATATATAAAGTGACTTACATAAAGTTATCTTTTCATGGGGAACAATGCCAACCACAGACTTTATAAGATCTCAAATGAAAAAGCCATTGTCTAAGATGGGTTATTTTTTGTTTATTTGTTTGTTTGTTTGTTTTCAGTTCTTGGTCAATAAGGTCCAAAAGACCACCTTCAACATTACCAAGTATTGACATTAGTTTTTGTTACCTTTCAGAATTCAACACTAATTTTACTTAAAAGCACAATTAAAGTCAAAATAAATGAAACATTAAATACTGTTCCATGTGCATAAATTCACCCTGTATAAACTATGATCAGTAGGTTCTCAGGACTCAGGAACCATTCTAGGAATTTGAGATTAGTATAGGCAAAATCCTGGAACTGGTATACATTGATTATTCACTGTTAGTCAAGAGCTGGCTCAATACGAATTTACAAATCATGTGTTTGAGACATTTTATGAGTGCATGTTGTAATGAGGAAATAGAGTTGCCTATTACTTTAAATAAAGTATTCAATTTATGTATTGAAAATAATATTGGTGTATTACAATTTCCAAAATATATAGAGATTGTGTTATGAATATCCTTCACCCAAAAGCTAAAGTAAGACCTTGCCTGGAGGGATATTTGAATTAAAGTATATCTCACATAATAAACAATGAAAATTGAAAGGAAATTTAAAATTATTCAACTATTGAAGGAAAAGAAATGTCAATCAAATCTTATATTCAAAGACACATAGACATAAATTCCGAGTGTACCATAAGTAAAAACTTCAGATTAAAGTAAATTAGGGCTTTTATTTGTCCACACCCTTTAGAGGATGGATGAAGATGTTATTTAGGGAAGAATGGTGAAAGAAGGAGCCTTACAGTACTAAGAAGCAAGTGTGACAAGACACCTCTGTGCTTGGCAATGCTCTGGAGGTCGGGGCAGGAGAATCTAGAGTTCAACAGCAGCCTGCGTTATGTAGGGAACTGTGTTGGTGAGTCGTGCCTTGAAGAGAAAGCGCAAAACTAAATGTAATACTTCTCAATCTCCAATGTTAATAATTTAAATATGAGGCAACATGCATAATATAATTAATTATGGAGTTCTCAGGTTTGTAGAAGACATTCTCAGACACTAATAAATATGTCAGGATAAAGGGCGTTAAAATTAAGTGGTAATCTGAACCTTGTTTAAACTCAGAAATACATCTCGGTGCTAGTAGGGCTTTGTTGTAAGGACTGCCTCCTGCATCTTGAATGATTATAGACATTGCAGTGATTGATGAAGTAGCATGCTTATAAAATAAAACTTACATACACAGAATCATCTGAAGGTTATTGCAAAGCCATTTTATAGATCTTTCTATTGTACTACATCCTTTTTTTCATTTTTATTGGTTATTTTATTTACATTTCAAATGCTATCTCCATTCCCAGTTTCCCCTCCACAAATCCCATAGCCACTCCTGCTCCCCCTGCATCTCTCAGGGTGCTCCTCCACCAGCACCCACTCCTGCATCAGTGTCCTAGTGTTCCCCTACCCTGGGTCATCAAGCCTCCACAGGACTGAGGGATTCCCCTCCCAGTGATGCCCAATAAGGCTATTCTTTGCTACATACCCAGCTGGAGCCCTGGGTCTGCCCATGTGTGCTCTTTGGTTGGAGTTTTAGTCCCTGGGAGCTTTGGGTGGTCTCAGTTGGATGTCTGGTTGTATGCACCTTTATCTGAATTGGTCAGGCTCTGGCAATGCCTCTCAGGGTCTCCTGAGCTACAACTTTTAATTTGGTGGATCTCAGCTCAAAGTGTAAAACCAACTGACTTGAGTTGTTAGAGCTTACTGCTCTAGGCCGTAACTGTGGGACTCATCAGTCAATGCTTCAATACCCACAGCAGCATACGGAAGCAGATGGTGGCAAACTTTACTTCTTTTAAGCCCATGTGTAGGAACCCAAGGCTCTTCACAATGGCTAGGAATACAGCTCTCTGATCTTGAATAATGCTTGTGATTCTTAGAGCCTTAAAACTCAGAAACTCTTCAAGTGACTGGAGCCTGCAGGCTTTATATCTTTGGCTTTTCCTGGGATTCTGCCTTTCACATTTGGCTTTGTTGTCTCTTTGCCTTCATCCCAGGACTTTCCAAGCCTCTGCTGACTCTACTCTCCCACCTTCTGCCCCTGTTGCTTTTTGTAACTTGCCAGTGGTCTTCATGGTACTACAGTAATTGCCACCATGACTACTGAATATTTGTGTTGCCAGCTCATTATATCCTTGATAAGATCATAACTAGAAAAGAGGCACATGCAGGAGCTTTTAATTGCTTTTAGTACTACAGTGTCATGAGATAGCACAGGAGTGTGTCTCCAAGCAGACCGAAAAAGTTAACACAACACTCTGGCAATACTGAAGGAACATGTCATATGGGCAGGCACACCTGGAACTAATTATTTGGACAATCAGTCACAGAATTGTTTCTATTTTATTCACAGGAGCTGCATAGGAAGATAAGTCAAAATATCAAAAATCCATATTGCACAAATCAGATTTTCTTGATGAATCACTGGTAGTTCCTTCCATTTCCCACTTTAGAAATAGTAACTGCAGACTCTTCTAGATATTATGTGCTGAAGGCAAGCATAATGATATCTACTTGTTATCATAAAAGTGGGAAGAGAAAGGTAGCAGGATTTTTAGGTCAAGACCAGCATCAGTTATATAACATAACCCAGTAAATACATAAGTAAATAAATCAATAATTGCATATCTATTTACTAATACTTATTGCCTGGAAATCTACTTTAGGTCATTTGAAGAGGGTTGGGCTTGACCAAGGATTCCTGAAGAAGAAGCCATGACTTATAATCAGAGGCTACGATTTGTTTTTTTACAGTTAGAATATAGTTTCTTTAACGTCTCAGTTAAGTGTGATTATAAGTATGCTATCATAAGAATCCAGCTACTCACCAAAAGATAGTCTGAAATTTTCATTTCCATGTTCAAAGCAGATAGTCACAAGGGAAGGATGGGAAGGATCTGGGAGTTTACTAATAAAATAGTAAAAAAAAAAACAAAACAAAAAAAACGAAAAAAAAAACAGTTCTCGACAATTAACAATGCAGTTTAAAGGAAATGATTGTATGTATTAAAGGTTGCTGACAATAAAATAGCTTTTATTATTATCTTACAGTGCCTAACTCCTAATAATGTGGTCCAATTGGGTGTCTTTAACTAGTGTCCTTGATAATCTTACCTGGAATGAAACATTCACCTGCTATGGCTATAGATTCAAGTGAACTAAAATTTCTCCCATGTCTGGGGTTTCATCATTCCTCTTAATTTTGTTTTACTTTTCGATGTCTTTTCAGAGAGACTGAATCTTCTGTTTCTTTCAGCTGTACTCACCATTCCTATACTGGAGCCTCGCCTCTGTAGTGCTGAAGTGCCAAGGAGATAAAGTGCTCAGTAATCTCAGAGTTAAGCCTCATTTCAGTGGAATTGTAACTAGAGGCTAAGATACTCCAAGTGTTTCTCTACAAAAACCATTGGTTTTTTATTTCTTTGTCCTTCCATCCCTTCATCCCATCTCTATCCGCAACTTCCCCATTATATTTATTTGAAGCCAAGACCTCTGTGATCTATTTTTTCCCCTTCAATTGAGACAAATAGTCAGAAGGGCACTGCAGAGAAATTGCCCTTTCCAATGAGAACAAGATGCAGTGAAGTGTTTCTCCCTCTAGAGTAAGCATTTCTTATGAAAAACTCAGGGTGAGTTTTATAATGATCATCTCCCTGGACAGCCACCAGGGAATCTTCCTCAAATCTTGTCTATGAGAAGCCACTGGGTTTTTTGGTTTTCGGGAGAAAAGCAGCATGAAAGCTCCCTAACTTGGCAGTTCCCTCAGAGCACCTCACCTCCCTCAGCTTACAGCAATTTGTCAAGGTTATCATTTCAGTGTTCCCGTAGTTCAGAGCATCAGCAGCTTTTCTTTAGGTGAGCTTGCAGCAGTTCTGACTACTTCTTTATCCACATGTCTTTCTATACGTCATTTCAGTTGTTCATTTTTGATATTGAACCCATCTGATTACCTCCTTTTTTGGATTTCATATATCTTTTAAATAGGAAATCTATCTTCACAGTTACAATTACAAGCTTTTAGGAGACCTAAAAAGGAAAATTTAAAAAAAAAACCTGCTTAACTGACAATTAAAGATCCAATAAAACTGTGTTGTTCACATAAGAACACAAAAAGAAAAAAATGAAATGAAGGAATTTGAAGCACACAATCTTTATGTTTTAAGAGATTTTGGCATTAAAAGACTTGTCTACATTGGATTGTTACAATGTGATGTTGACTTCAGTCATAGGACAATGTTGGAGCTGAGAGAATCTATCTAGAGTATTTTTTTCTTTAAAATAAATTATCAATTCTTTATGAGTTACACATCATGCACCTGAGACCCATCATTTCCAGGTCCTTTTATCCTTCACTCTTGCAACCCTCCCAAATGCACACACACACACACACACACACACACACACACACACACACAGAGAGAGAGAGAGAGAGAGAGAGAGAGAGAGAGAGAGAGAGAGAGAGAGAGAGAGAGGAGAAGAAAGCATGGAAAATATCCATGCTATTCCTCTTCACCCTAGATTCTCCAGTTCCATCTCTCTTCATAATGCTCAACTTACTCCACTTCTCTTTCCCACCAGTCTACCACATACACATAAATTATGATTGTTTCAACTGCAGGCTTGTCTCACGGTTGCAGGGGCCCTGAATGACATCCTCCATTGTGCATGATAAGTCAGCATATGGGTATCTATGGCCCATGTGTGCTATAAACATGGGAGCAGGTCTGTGCATTCTTACTTCCAGGCTGTGCTGGCTGGATTTGACTTGATTTGGTTTGGTTTTTATGTGCCTTAAGCTTAAAACCAGTTCGGCTCCCAAGCAAGCTATAGAGATAGGATAAACCTGGGACTGCCATCTTCACTGCTCCTCACTAGCAAAAGGACGCCACTAATGTCTCTTTGCCCATTACAAGTGTGTTAGAGTATCTCGTTCACTCCACACAAAACAGAGTAACATTGGTATTAACAACTAGAATTGATAATCTAGCTAGAAGAATGAGATATTCTGCTGCCTAGTGTCTGAGAAGAACAACAACCCTAAAAAAGATTTTATTAATCTATTGGGGAATGTTTTTGTGTACTATGTATTATATTCAGAGGCTACGTACTATGCTGAGAGATCTGGTTGCGGTCCGGATTCTGTCATTGTCAAGAATCTCATGTCTTAATATTTTCTACAATTTTCTATCATATCTGATTGTTTATTAAAGAGCCGATTCAGCCATTAGCTGGGCAATAGAGAAGGGGGAAGACTTTCAGTCACAGGAGTGTGGTATCTGGTGTAGACCAAGGAGAGAGATTCACCATGAAGCATTCACCACGAGCAGGCTGCTGGGGAGTCACCATGAGGACACTGATAGAGTCGGAGCAGCCAGGGCAAGACCAAGATGGCAAGTAGTGGGGCACATGCCTGGAAAGTAGGCCAGGCCAGCATAGTCAGGCTAGGAAATCTAGGAACCTTTGTGCCAGAAGCTTATAATAAATTCATCAGGTCTCCGTCTCATTTATTTGGGAGATAAAAGGAGCATTAGAAAAGCACCCCAAGTTAAAATATTGTTCTTTCAAACAAGACCTCTAGATAGGCTGCGTAGCTGTGGTGCATGCTTTTAATCCCAGTACTTGAGAGGTAGGGGCAGGCAAATCTCTGAGTTCAAAGCCAGCCTGGTCTATATAGCTAGTTTCAGGATAGGTAAGGCTCTTCCCCTCCCATGCCCCACAAAACCTCACTAGGATAACAGACCTGTCCTAGTTCGACCCATTGAATCAAAGATCTACAAATTCTGCCTATGAAAGAAATATTACCAAGTATTATTTGATAGTAATAACAAACTCAAGCACATGTAACCTCTAGGAGTGAGTGAATTGTTGTAGATCTCCAAAATATCACCTCATAGTGCTTTAATATTCCCAAGGGTTTTCAAATCTTCAAAGTATAATTTTGTAATTTGATCAAGTTATCTACTTCAAAGAGGTAGGGGGGCATGGTAATATCATAGAATTCAATCACCTAAAGACTATTGCTATATACATTCTTGAAGTGAGTTATTTAATCATTAGCAATGTTACATACACTTACATCAGTGAAGGTAGGATATAGCTTATAGGTCTGAGAGAGATACTGCAAAAAAACCTGTATAAAGAATGTCTTATCAAATAAGAATGTTGTGTTGCACTTTCTTTATGAAAATGATTTAATAAAATTAATATATCAGATCCTTGACTATTCTTCATGGAGAGTATTTACATAGCAATGCTGGTCTATTTCAGCATTTCTCAACCTGTGTCTCAAAACCTCATGGAGAGTCTAAAAATGTTTTTGCAGAAGTTGCATACCAGATATGTTGCATACCTGCCATATTTTTAACATTGGATTAATAACAGGAGCAAAATTGCATTTATAAAGTAGCAATGGAAATAAAATGGTCAATATAACATGAGGAACTGTTCAAAAGGCTTCATCATTAGAAATGTTGAGAAACCACTGGTTTATACCATTCTGGATTATACTCTGTGTGGTTGGTATTTCTGAATTTCCTGGTTCATTGAGACCCTTATGTTTAGTCCACACCTCCTTCATGGTCTTTTGATTACATTCTCAAAGAATGAAGACAAAATTATACGAAGAAAGAGACTGCCTTATATACAGGGAATGAGACATTCTATCCACACAATTATTAAAATAATCATTTTGAAGACATCCTTAGGTGAGTATTTGCACCAAAAGTTCTTCGTGAAGAAAGGACTAATCATTCTTCTTTTACTCAGTTCAGTACATTATCAGTTATTTAGGGGCATGTTTTGCACATGTGATCAAGTCAGATTCTTGGTCATAATTTGCAATTCATTACATGTGTCAGAATAGCAAATCCCCAGATAAATCAAGCCAATAAGCAGGTTTATCATTCATAATGTGTTCTGAGATTTTCTTTCATCTCAGCCATGTGAAGAAAGAGTGACCAGTCATGTGAGATCTCAGGAAAAGCTGCCATAGGACACTTCCCCATGTGGGAGATTAGAAACACAGCTAAATCTGAGGAGAGTTTTGGGTTCCTGAATGAAGAGAAGGTAACTGAGCAACTAGAGTTGAGGTAAGAGTATTGGGAAGGGCACACCAGCCACAGGAGCTTAGAGATGCCCCGAACTGCAGGTTGAAAAGTGTGTGTTTGTGTGTGTGTGTGTGTGTGTGTGTGTGTGTGTGTGTGTGTGTGTGTGTGTGTGTGTGTGTGTGTGTGTGTGTTGTCTGTGAATCTGAGGAAACCAGGGCAAATGGGGTAGGTAAAAGTACATACCACAAATGAGTTTATTTATAGTTGGTCATATCTCCTGATCTCAAACAATGACAACATCAACAACAAAAAACTGAATCTAGAAATCATATCTGCTCATAGATGTCATTTCAATATTATTTTGTCTTAAGTAACTTCATCCTTTTTCCACAAATAGCATATACATCATTGAGTATCCTCTTGATATTTTCAGAACAAAAAACTTTTAAAAACTTAATTTTAACAAGTAATGCATTTAAGAAAAAGTTACTTCTGTCATTTTTTTTCCTGAGGTGATTTGATTTAGGCTTATCTAAATTATATAGAATAATCTCTTATTTAACTTAATTTATTATGGCCTGACATTTTCTCAACAATACTTTACAGCAGTAATTCGATTAATATTTTAATTCACAAAGATTATAATTTGCTATATTTTATATATACAAATCTCATAGTTTTGAGATAGATACATAGAAAATCCATCTATATGTCTAATAGTTGTTCTATATAAATTTCATCCTATTACTTAAGAACAGATACTGAAGTTTGCCTCATGCAACTATCACTCAGATTTTAACCAATCTTTGAAAGCTAAAAGGGACATTTGAGAAAATATGGATTGGAACATGATGAATCTTAGTTATAGTATCTATATAATTGTATGATTGAATGAAATAGTAACAATTAGTTCTAAATTTTATGAAGTAAATAAAACAAGCTATTCATTCTATCTTTTCTAAAATTATAAACATTTAATGCACTAGTCTAGTGACATTAACCAAATTATAAAAACATAAATATATGGTGGAATATATCATCAAACTACATGAAAAACATAATCAGTTATAGATAGCAATATTATAAGCATATATGTAAAAATATCAAAATGAAAAATTTGGGTAAATGGTTCATCTAAGGTTTAGAAATATGGGTGCCTCTTTTGGTTTAATAGGTATATTCTAGCTTGTACATTTTATTTTTGTAGGTAGATATAAATTTAGGTATATGAAAGAGACAAAAGGCAGTTACAGGATCAGGGGTAGGGAGAGTGATAAAATATACACGACATGTGAGTGGAAAGAGAACCTGGGGATGTAAGCCTTTTAGCAGGAAATGGAGGTAGAAGAACAGAGGCTGAATCAAAACCCATTCATAGCCTGCCCCACCTCTGGCCCATACATATACCGCCACCAAAATAGATAAGATGGATGAAGTAAAGAGGTACAGGCTGACAGGAACCGGATGTAGATCTCTCCTGAAAGACACAGCCAGAATATGGCAAATACATCGGCGAATGCCAGCAGCAAACCACTTAACTGTGAATGGGAGACCCCCGTTGATGGAATCAGAGAAAGGACTGAAAGACGTTGAAGGGGCTTGAGACCCCATATGAGCAACAATGCCAACCAACCAGAGCTTCCAGGGACTAAGTCACTACCCAAAGACTGTACAGGGACTGACTCTGGGCTCCAAATTCATAGGTTGCAATGAATAGCCTAGTAAGGGCACCAGTGGAAGGGGAAGCCCTTGGTCCTGCCAAGGCTGAACACCCAGTGAACAGGATTCTTGGGGGGATAGTGGTAATGTGGGGACAATGCGGAGGGAAACACCCATATAGAAGAGGAAGGGGAGGGGTTAGAGGGATTTTGTCCTGGAAACCGGAAAAGGGAATAACATTTGAAATTTTAATAAGAAATACCCAATTTAATAAAGATGAAAAAAAATAGAACTTCTTGAGGAATCACCATCCCTGACCTCAACCTATATTACAGAGCAATAGTGATAAAAACTGTATGGTATTGGTACAAACACAAGCAAGTTGAAGAATGGAATAGAAATGAAGACCCAGAAATAAACCCACACATCCATGGTCACTTGATCTTTCATAAAGGAGCCAAAACCATCCAGTAAAAAAAGCACAGTGAATTCTTGAAAACACTTCAATATTTTTAAAATATATCATCTGGAATTATGCAATAAAGTATTTTGCTATCCACTTTAGGATTCATTCACTTTGTAACATGTGATATTGTATACAGTTGATATCTCTGGGGAGTGTGATTGTTTTTTTCTCAAAAGAGACAGAGGTGGAGTGGATATGGGAAAGAAAGGAAGTAGGGAGTTGGAAACCAGAGTTGAAAAGAGAGGGGGAACTTTGGTTGGGTAACATTATGTAAGAGAAGTATAAAAATTAAAAAAAAATAATTTAGTGAAAATTAGGCAGAAAGGATGAAATAACAAAGACAGGGAGAAACCATTAAGCTTTTATTCTGAAAATGTATTACACATGTTTTGTTAAATGTAAATATATTAAATACTTTACTGTGGGAAAGGTCATCAAAATATATCAAATTAATGGAAAGTACATACACTTAATGAGACACATTTCAAGGTATAACTATAAACATACAGCTTTGAAAACAGTGGTGAATAAAAATGAAAAGGCTGTAAGTTGATAGTACCCATCCTGATGTAGCAATCATTGTATTACTAGGGCAAAGCATATCTTTTGTTTGTCGCTGCTTTTGTAAGAGCATCAACATGATATTGAGTACAGTCTATATTTTATCTAAATGGGTGTGCTGAAATTATTACTATTACCGCATGGATTTATGAATATTTTCTTTGGGAAACCCTACTCGAATCTGGATATTTGTGTGTGATTTTATTGAGTGATTTTCCATTGTTAAAATTATCTGTGGGAGAGTGAAGAGAGTGCAGGTATGGCAAGAAGAATTTAATTGTAATACTTTTGCAGAAGAAACCTCAAGTTAATTTTATGCAGAATTCTAGACAGAGTTCTCCCTTCAGAATGGTATAGAACTTGAGTTGAAAAAAATGAGTTTTTAATAACCCCACAGTATCTGAACATGACCACACATGGGATGTGGTTTAATCTTAGTGAAGGCAGCTCATCTTTCCTAGTGAAAAAAATTAGGACAGAACTGAGTTGGTAGCAGTCTTTGGTCAATCTTTTTAGCAATTGACAGTTGAGTAATTTTGCATACAGGTAGGGGTCTGGCAAGGAACAAGAGGTAATGGGGGGAGGATGGGGAGGCAAACACCCATTGAGAAGGGGAGAGGAGGAGTTAGGGGAATGTTGGCCTGGAAACTTGGAGAGGGAATAACATTTGAAATGTAAATAAGAAAGAGCCAATTTAATAAAGATGGGAAAAAAAGAGAAAAATGTAAAAAATAAATAAATAAATAAATAAATATAAAAAATAATAAATAAATAAAAACAGCTCTCAATATAAAGCACAACAGAGAGGCACTTTGCATGTAAATACTTTGCATGCAGCAAAATTTGTAGGATTTATTTATTTATGCATAACTTAGCTGCCTTAGTTATTCAAGGAAAAAATTATGTGACTTAAAATTGGTAATGTATATAAGACTGAGATATCTAATTCCCACCTTTATAGATTGGACATTTCATTTTTTTATTATTTTAATTGACATATAATTTGTGGATTATTACATAGAAAGGAAAATTTGCTCATGCTAATGGTTTAGTCCTTGATATTTCAATAAACATACATCATGTAACATTCAAGTCAGCCTAAAGATACTTACCTTCTTAAAGATTTATGATTTTTTTAGAGTAAAAACATTGAAGCCATTTCTTCCTTATTTCTGAATCACATGCTGAATTTTTGATACATGTAACCATTAGAGCAATACAGCTCAATAAGCAACACAGCACACTTCCCTGGAGTCTGTAGTCTGTAGTTCCACAGGAATTGGGCTGCTGTTGCCTATTGTGTAAGGGCGAAGATTTAACCCAGGACCTCAAGAGTCTTAGAAAGTCACTCTATCACTGATCTCAAAAGTATTCCTTTTCTTAACCATATTTGCAGTGAGCGGACTAATTGCTACAGTTCTGATGCCTAATCTTGGTTGCCATCTAGAATCAACTAAAACCGAAGCAGCTGGGCACATCTGTGAGGGATTCATCTTGATTAAATCATTCCTGATGGGGAGACATACTGTGAATCTTGATCATGTGAGTGGCGAAGACCCGCCTTTCACCTGGAGGATATCTTCTAGTGGCAGCGGGAAGAAAAGACATGCAAAATAGAACTTTTTGAATTTCGCCTGTTTCCTCTCACACTCCCTCAAGTTCATCTATCCTACTGCTGAAACCTTACCTTACAGGTATTAGAATCTACTTTAAAGCAGAAGATGTCATAGTTGTCTGGCTGGTAAGTTTCTGAACTCCCTGTGGTTGTTTTTTTTTTTGTTTGTTTTTGTTTTTGTTTTTGTTTTTGTTTTTGTTTTTGTTTTTGTTTGTTTGTTTGTTTGTTGTTTTTTTTGGTAGCAGAAGGAAAAGAAGGGCTTCAGGATGTCCACATTTTCTGAGGCTCTCCCAGCACTGTAATCACTCTGCTTGCAGCAGGGGGAAAGCTGCAACTAGAAACTATCTTGCTGTGTCAGGAGGACCTAGACTTTAATGGTTATGACAAGGACCCTGTGGTGATTGTGTGAAATATGAAAGCTGTCTTCTTCTGTTTCTCATTTTTCTGGCATTTGCTACCATCATTGTGGTTTATCTGCCTGACTACAGGACATAATAAGTGGACTACAGCCCACATAAGTGGGCTAGCCAAGAAACTGACTTTCCCCATAGCTATTAGGCAAAGGCCTCACTATCATGGTATTCAACTGCTCTGGTCCCAGGAAGATCTTGTTACTAAAAGATCACTTGAATTACTAAGCAAGGCTTAATGAGCACTACTTTGTCTACCCAATGCCTTTTGGTTCCTTAGAGCACTTTATTAAAGGATTTAAAAGTATGAAATAAAAAAAAAACAAATCAAACAACCAAACAAATATAATAACAGCAACAACGAAACAACTTCTTTGAGATTCTAACATAGGCTGAAGAGCTGCTAAGATGTCCAGTGTTTCCACAAAAAAATATGAATCGGACTAGCTGTACCACCACCTGTAAGCCACTCTAAGAAATCCCTCTTTCTGGGATTATAGCTTCATTCATTCTGTTCTGTAGAGAATCCTTAATAAATACTGCAGTGTAGTATTTAACATTCACAATTAATGGGCTATGACTAGCTCAAGTGTCTAAATAAATTCATATGAACAATGTTGTGCTTAGACTGGGATACAGAAAATTCATCATACAAATCTATTTACATAGACTTTAAAATAAACAATTTAGAAGCCTTGGACCATTAAAGTACTTCATCTGAAAATATTTCTTAAAGTCTTTTCATAGCTTCATAATTTTAGCTTTTTATATGTTTACTTCAATGAACATTTATGTGACAACATGCACAATTTAATAATTTTTCTGAGTATTATTTATAATGTGAACACATACATTCAATTCCAAGTTAAATTTCCATTAGCTTAATATGACTATGGGACACATTTACATCTTTATGTGTTATAAATGACACTCTTATTCACCTGATGTAATTGTCTTAGATGCTTACCACTGAATAAGCTCACACTTTGTAGTTCTTTCTGAAACTGGGTGGCTGGTCCAACTCAGGTCTTCTGGTTCCAACTCCTCTGCGAGATGACTGATTCGACCTGGCTTCACAGCTTCCTTCTTATTCTCTGGCCTCCACTGCCTCTGCTGACCTGCGCTGAACTGCATGAACTTACTAAAATACTCGACGCTACTGTACTGCATTCACTCCACTGACTGCACCAACCTGACTAAACTCATCGCTACTGAACTCAGCTGACGGAACTGAGTCTTTCTGCACTGCTCCTTTTTTCTTTTTTTCTTTCTTCTTGGATTTTTTTTTATTTACATTTCAAATGTTATTCCCTTTCTCTGTTTCCGAGATATAAGCCTCCTATCCCATCCCCCTCCCCTTCTTCTGTAAAGGGTGTTCCCCTCCCCATCCACCCAGCCTCCCTTTCCCCTCCCCACCCCCGACATTAGCCTCCTTTTCCTGTTCTGTTCTGATGAGAGTTGGGAATATCCTATCCTCTCATATCTTTCTCTCATTCATCATTTTGTCCCTCAATTAAGCATCACTGTTTGGGATTAAAGGTGTGTTCTAAGAGTGTGTCTGTATTCCAGACAGAGGGACTAAAGGTGCGTGACCTGTCTGCATTCTACCTGGATCACACAGACCTTGAAGGTCTTTGTTTGTGATCAGAGCAGCCATGTTGCTGTATTAAATTCCTTTACCATATGTGAATTACTTTTGAAAAGTAACATAATGTTGGGTATAGAGCATTTTTCTGGACTTTAACTTATCCTTTTAATTCTACATACTCAGAGTAAATTCTATTGTGTAATGTATGTAATTATTATTCTTTTCTCACTCATTTAATGCATGCTAACTTAAATTTCATAGAAAAATCCATTAACTGTAAAAATGATGAAAATGCCTATGCTATTTCCATATTTTCTTATGCTTGTCTTAAAAAAATATAAAAGAGCAGATTATGTGCACATAGTACTTTCATTGCTAACTATTCCTTGTAAAATTAGCAAATGCACCTGAATCGTAGGAAAAAAACATGAAATAAGTTCACAGCATCTAATAATAGTCTTTCAAAACTCTCCCTTTTCTTCATATTCCAAATATCATTAATAAGTTCAGCATCAAAATCTAATGGTCATTTCATGGGCGATTATATAATTACAGCCTACTCAATCTCATGGACATATCTACAGTTACAGGATACTCAACAGAACAAGACAAAATTTGGCTGTAAAATATTTCTTTTTGGTTTATGGTTTAGTTCGTTGAGACAGTATTTTATAATGCATCCTAGCCAGCTGTAAAATCTCAGTGCTGTTGCATTAGCCTCCCACAGGCTGGGTTAACAGGCATGTGACCTTGTACCCATTTTACCTGCCACTGACATGTTTCTATTCACCAGGTATTGGTTGGTTGCCTTCTGTCTTCCACTGGTATTGATATAACACAGTATGAGAACCTGTGTTATCTAACCATTAGAAACTCGTTTCTTATAGTGCTGTGTATTAGGAAGTCAAAACAAAGACGTTGTCATATCTGATGTGAAGACAGAACAGTTCCCAGTTGTTTATTTTTGTACATGTGAAACTGTTGTGGTTTCACATAGCAGAGAAACAGAAAAGTCATCTTTCTTACTTGTCCTCTTTTAAAGACACACTATGAGAATCCATAAGGTGTTCCTCTTCATCACTCAAATTCTTTCCAAAGGTTCTGCCTATACATACTATAATATGGTATAATTTAATTAATGAATCATGGGTGTTGGGCACAAGCTTATTTTAAGTACTACCATCCCATTTTCAAGCTCTGCTTCATCATAGAGAGAAACTAAATTCAAAGGTCTCAGGCCCAAGTGGTGCTGGGGACTTCTCTGTGGCTGAACAACTTCTGTTGTAAACTTATGTCTGAGTCCAGATATCTCAGGAATACCTTGTAAGGAGACAATTTTCGGGGTCCAGCTATCTCAAGGAGTACTTCTCAATCTTGTTGGCAGAGTCAAACAAGTTCATGTTCCCAAACACCTATCCCACTTCTCCGAATGTTTCCTTTCTTTTTTTTTAATTAATCATTTTACTCATTTACATTTCAAATGATATCGCCCTTTCCTGGTTACCCCTCCACACACACCCCCATCCCATTCCCCTTCTCCCCCCTTTGCCTCTGTGAGGATGATCCTTCACCCGCTCACCCACTCCTGCCTCACTACTCTAGCATCACTACACTGGGGCATCAACCTTCCACAGGACCAGGGACCTTCTCTCATCACAAATGTCTCCAGATATCTCAGGGATTCCTTATGTATTTTTTTTTCATTATTTTTTCCTTTTCCCCCTTTTTTCTTTCTCTTTGGTAAAAGCAAATATCTAAATGCAGAAAGGAACCTTAAGTTACATAAATTTGTTTTAAATATTTCTTAAGCATCCAAGTAAAAACATTGAGTAAGCATCCAATTAGTTTAACTACTGTATAACAAAGCATCCCGGATTATACTGGTTTAAAAAAAAGCATTTTAATTATTTCTCATGGTTGTCACAATTTATTGGCCCTCCTTTACACCATTTTGTTACTTTTTCCCCTTTTATTTTAAATAGACATTATTCTTACACAATGTATCCTGATTATGGTTCCCCTCCCTCGTTTCACCTGCCTTCCGATCAAGATCCACTCCCTTTCTATGTTTAGTTATATTTAAAATACTACAAAATACTATTTCAAATTACTTCTAAATGGTTAATAAAAGAAAACCCAAATGAACCCTTGAGAATAGGACCAAAATAGCAAACGAAAGAAAGAGTACCCCCAAAAGGAACACAAAGCATACAGATACATAGACCCACTCATTTGCACTCTAGAATCCCATACAAACACTGAACTAGAAGCCATTATATATAGGCAAAGGGAATTTAATGTAAAAAGAGAGGAATGAATAAATACATGTATGTTAAAATTAAAATAATATTTAAAATTTTTATGATATGACATTATGAGCCAAGGAACCCTCAAAGATGACGCTGAGTTTATTTTCTCTTCGACACGTA